>NW_010973400.1:2732036-2756033 GCF_000737465.1 Haliaeetus leucocephalus
TGTAGTGAGGGGCCCAAAACTGAACACAGGACTCGAGGTGCAGCCTCACCAGTGCCGAGTAAAGGGGGACGATGACTTCCCTAGTCCTGCAATTAATACTTTCAGATTCATTTTAGAGACAGAAAAAAGAGAGAAGAAAAAAGTCACACCAACAAGAATCTTTCCAGTGGAAGGCATGAAAAGTTCAAAGTAAGCAATATTATCAAGGCATAAAGTAAGCATACTTTGCCAAATTCTCCCCTACCAGCTGCAAGACCTGCCTCCGTTTGTTGTTAAGGTAAGCATACTTCCAGCTGAGACTCCACAGCCTTTCTTCCCAGCATGACACAGAAGATGGAAGATATGCTTACCCTTTGGTTTAGGACAAGTCAGAAGCTGTTCTGAGTAAACCCCTGTCAACGTGCATAGCATTGAAGTCTTCAGTGAGGAAAATGGAAGTTTCTAGTCACCATGTTTGAGGAAAAAGGCCACCAGAGCTCAGACTGAACTTTTCTAATTCTGAAAACATACTTTTTACACTGCTGTTGCTCACCAGCATTCACAGTAAAACCACTACAACTTAACTAAAAATTTACAAAAGGATAATTTGTTTAATTATTGTCTAGCAAATCTCTGTGGAGTGTGGCAAACTAGTAAGATTCAGGTGAGTTTCCATCTGTGGGAGCTAGTAAATCTTTCCACACTGGCAGAAATGCAGGCAATAAAAATACCAGGCAAAAGGATGCAAAATGAACCTTGAAATTAGGTGGAGTAAATGAAATTATTCTCCTACAAAAACATACCCTGACATAAAATCAGAACAGAACTCTGTTCAAGGAATATTAGACCCTTCATAGTAATTTTTGTAGTTCTCACCATTATCTGGCCATTAGAGTAAAAATGGCATCTCTGGGTTCTCAGACTTGAGGAGGAAGTCTGGGACCAGGAGGAAGGCTGATGGGCTATATTTTACAATGGAAAATTGGGAAACAGACTTGAAAGGAAAGAGGAAAAGACAAGAACCACCAAATTACAAAAAAAAAAATTACACAGGAAGGGTGGGAGAGAAGGAAAATAAAGAGGCATTTCACAAATGATCTGTGGAATAAAATTAAATTAGGAGATAATGTAGGAAACAAAACAGTAACGACCCTGCCAGCATAGACCAAATATTCACCTAGCTAAGCTCCTGGCACAGAATGACAGGCTGAGGCAAGCACGTAGTGGTACTTCCCCAGGATGTCTTCTCAGCTCGTAGTGGCGCTCCTGAACCAGAGGTGGTACCTCATCAATGGAAGGAAAATCCACCCATCTCTAATCGCTTAAGGAATCCAAGTACCCTTTTGGCATCCACAGCTTCCTACAGCTTTCACTGTTTATCTGACACTGTGCAAAGTGCTCTGTTTGGTATCTGCCAGTGGTATTTTCATTCGATACTGGTTAATTCTTGTGTTATCAGAGATTAATTACTATTTCCTTGGCTATAAAATGACGAATGACCTTGAGAAAGTGGCATCTACTATACCGACCATCCCTACCATTTCTTTTCCAAGCTGAAATGTCCTAGTCAATGTAATTATTCCTCATATGGAAGCTGTTCTGTATCTTTGATCATTCTTGTTACCCTCCTCTTTGTAATTTCTAGTCCTGACAGAAGGAAAACATGTAGGAGGAGCTGGAAGAAAACACAAAGGTAACAAAAGCAAGAATAAGAGAGTTTGCTTAAACAGTACTCCTTATAATGGTAAATTACCAATTAGCAGAACTTCCCAACTATATCCAGTATATATACAATACTACTTTCCCAGTGCACTAGGGAGTTTGATTTAAAATATAATAAATTAAAAATTGTCTAATGTTCATAAGACCTTTGGTATCAGTTTATATCATAGTCCCTAATTCTGCCTCCACAGCGGCTCATAGGGCCACTTAGGGAATAGAATTAGGAACAGACTTCTTCCCTGGGTATTACAGTTTCTCAACTGTCAGAAATCAGCAATTTGGCAGACTTCTTGAGCCAAAAAAGCATTTAATAGCCATGGCATAGATCTTTCCTCCCCAAGTTTTAATTCCATGTACTTGGAACTTTTGGCTCCAAAGCATCTTGAAACAGTGAGTCCCAAAACTGGCTTGTTCATTATGTGAAACAAACCAACCAACCAACAAACCCATCTTCTTCTGCCTGCCTTAAACTCAGTAATTTCACTAGGTATTGCTTTCCTTTTCAGTTACGAAAAAACAGTGACTGTTCTTTCCCTTGTTAGCCTTTTCTATACTAATATGGCTTTACAGATTTCTATCATATCCTCAACTCAGCTGTCTCATCTCTAAACTAAACGGCTCTAATCCATTTAGTCTCCCTTAACACAGGAGCCACGTTCTCTCTTTGGCCATCTTTTTCCTTGGTATCCTTACTCTGTGTCTAATTCTAGGTCTTTCCATAGCCTCGAGCATAACAGATCCTGGCAATAGCAGAGTGGATAATTTCCAGAAAGGTGAGCCTAGCAGATGTTGAGTTATTTTCAGGTTAGGTTAAAAAGTACTGTCCATGTATTTCTCAATCCAATCTGAATATAGAGAACATGAGAAATAAGACAAGCAATACTGCTGGCCTTCCAACCCACATCATCTATATCAGAAACAGTTTATACATTAACTCGCACCTGTATTTCTGCCCCCCCCAGCTTGAAGATTTCTTGTGAAATACAGTGTTACAAAAGCACTATCATTTGTTGCACAGCAAATTTTACCTGTAGTTCTTAAGAAAATATAAGCGTACTCTTTTCCATACTGTTATACAAGTATCAACACACACTATAGCAAGTGCAGAGTTCTTCGATAACAGTGAAATCATGACTTTCAGGAAATATATGTTTCCTAAAGAAACAAAAACTGTACTGCAGAGATCACAGTTAAACACAAAACTAGGGTTATGAGAAGAAATGCAGGGGAAAATGTTGGTACATGCTTTAAAGTATACCAACTATTATTAAAAAAAAACAAAACCGAAACTTTTAAACAAATTCCCTCAATAAACAGCATTAAGACAGCTCTTGATATTCAGTTTATCTTACCTGTTCTTGAGAATCGCACACAGAGAACTTCACATCCAACTAAACCACAGATGTTTTTAAGTTATTAAAATATCTTCTCTGAAAGTACCTGATAAGAATGCTAGTCCCATGAACACTGATATTCTTTCAGCTTTCCAGGGTTTCACCCCTTCTAGCTATCTCAATTATGATTTAAGGTTACTATTCCATTGTAGGAAAAACAACAGATGTCCTGAAGAACCGATGCAGTATATTGAAAAGCCTGAACATACAAGATTCCTGATTAAAGTAACACAGCATTATATAAATATATCTGACAGACCACAATGTCTAAAATTGTGTTTATTCTTGCCATTATAATTAGTGGGCTAAACCTGAACTCATTCTGCCAATACCAATTAATATCATCTATGGCCTGTTCAAAGTGGCCACAATGATCACAGATGACATGGAATTTAGTAGATGTTAAGATAGTACCACTTCACATGACGGCCATCAACCCTAAACTGCAACAACCACATGAAGTAGTTTATCAGAGTAGTACATTTCCCAGACTTTTGAGCTAAACCTTCAAGGAAATGAAAATTTTAACAGTCAAAGCACTTTGAAGCTCAGCCATGGGATAGATTTATGTTTCTGAATCCCTTCACCTAAGCTTTCAGTCCTCTGGCTCCATTTTGGGGAAGTATTTGTAGATCTTCTTGTGTTTTTTTTGTTTAGGTTTTTATATGCTTTGAAGAAAAACCATCAGGAAGTCTCACTGACATCCAAAACAAATAAAGCAGCTTGCATTACAGTATTATTATTACAGATAAAAACTGTGCTGGGTTCCCCACTCAGTGTAATGTTACCCTATAAAAGCTAACACATGACACTAACAAAATAAAATCTTAGCAAGACAAAGCAGCTATAGGCTTAAAGTAATTTAATGGATGAAGATCTAACACTAATCTTCACTAGGTTATGATCTAATTATTTTATTTAGTTCATTTTTTACATTTTAGGAGCACAGGATTGGAAGGGACTTCCAAGGTCACCATGTCCAGACTGCTGCTACTCCAAGAAACTCTTAATACATTAATTCCTTCCTAAAATGCGAGCTCTGCCATAAGGTGATCAGACTTTTTCCTTGACCATAGTCCAGAATGTCACTGCTGACAGAACTGTTCCCATTCCCAGACCAACTGCACCAACAGCTGATTCATCTCTATCTAACCTTGTGCTAACATTGTACTTAAAGTTATTTTCCCTCCTTAATGTTTATCTTCCTAATACAAAAAAATAAAGAGCAAATTTATTTACTGTAAAGTAAATACAATGAAATAAAAGTAAGCGTTAATTTTGGTAGGTTAACAAAGCCAATCTCTTTAGTCCTTCTCAACATGTAATTAATTTCTCCAGGATAACACTGAAGCCTAACTCTGCATCTCTTACACTTCCTGGGTTATCTTCCCTCCTAAGCAGATAACCCAAATTCTACCCTATATCCCACAAGATGTCTCACCAGTGCCTTATGCAATAGCACACAGTACTGCTTATTTCACCCGCCACATTTTAGGATGCATTTCCTTTCCCTCAATCATGTAATTATTACATAATCACCTAATACATCCGGTTGTCCTCCTCCTTAGTCACAGCCAACTGCTAAGTTCCCAACATACAGCAAAAATTCTTCTAGCCCATAATAGTATGACTAAAAAGCTATTTGAAGACAGCACAACAGAAATGTGATGAAACTTAACCAATGATGTGCAGTTCATACTGTGTAATTCTGGCTGGAAAATGACTCCTAAGTTTGTGTCATCAACCAATTTAACCAGCATACATTTGCTTTTTACTGATGATGTTGACATAAATAATAAAAACTAAGACTGGTCTCAAGATAAAAATCAGTGAAGAATATCATTATTACAACATCCTAATTTAAAGTTTGCATTTTCTCTCCCTCTTAGTTATTTCTCTAACTAAGTTCAAACATGGATCTGTTAGACTTTGTCTACAAAATTCAGTTACTGCAGAAGGCATAAGGTGCAACCTTCCTTTGTTAAAACCTAGTTCCATTTATTCCCTTTAACATTTACCTCCATGTCCAATTACTTCTTCCTTCCAAGATTTCCTCTTACATGTTCTGTGTGAATCATATTATCCTCATAATTAAATATGAATAAGACACTTTGTATTTCGCAATCCTATAGTGCTTTTTCTGACTTGTTACGATTAAAGAAAACATATAATACGGCACACACAACTGGAAATCTAATTTTTTGCAGGGTGTGATAGTGGAAGATATACGCCCCTCTGACTTGAGCATAAGAATTTTGCTCCATATCAGCTGACACCACTGTCCTCACTGAAAAGTGAGAGGAAGGATTAATTTATAAGTAAGGACACAGAAAAGTATTTGTCCTTGTCTTAGAATTTCTTTCCTTTTCCTTCTTTTAGATGGGAGAACAAGTTCTGATATTTTCTTTGCAAAGTCTAATTCAGCTTAGTAACTTTATCTACGCTTGTTGATTTCCAAGTCTACAGTTTCCATATCTACAGTGCACACAAGGTTAAGAGTCAGTTGCATTCAAGTAATTTTTAATTGAACTGTGGTGACCAGGGTTCCTCCTAATTCAAACAAATTCAGACCACAGATCTTGAGACAGACTTTTTTTAATAGAGAAGATGGAACAGAACTTAGCATCAGTGAGTGTTTTACCCTTGACATTAGTGGAACCAGGACCTCACTCAACCCTTTTATGTCTACCCTAGTCTCCAACACACCTAAGTGCAGGGACACAAAACTCAATTCTATTCACAGTAGCATAACATCCAGTTTGACTTATGAAGGTAGAGAAGCATGTGAAATGAGTTACGAGTATTACTTTTTGCACCTCAGTTTATCAGAGGTATCTTCCTGCCGGACCACAAAAATTATATCAAAAGGAAACAGGTGGTAGGAGGGAAGAGGAAGGACAAATAAAAACATAAACAAAAAAAAAAGCACAGCCCAAAAATTCCAATGGTACTTAAGGAAACAATGTGAAGGATACTGATCGGCAAATACTGCTTTCCTTGTTCCGGCTGGACCATCAAGATTAAATCTCCCCAAACCAAGATCCAGCATCAGCATGGATATTAAACCCTGAAGAAAATCTAGCCTACAGAAGAAGGGGAGTTAGGAGAACAGCAATATCTTGCAGCTGCTCTCCAGCTCTAAAGATGGCATGCCACGGCAGTGAAGGCCACTTCTTCCTGCTCTGTGATAAAGGCAGCAATCACAGAGACAAATTAAATGGAAGTACATTTTAACCTATTAAAGCCTTTATCCTTTTAACTGTTGTTTGTGGTTAGTATATTAACTCCTTCTTTAGAAATACAATCATTGAAAGTATTTGTTATTTAGTGTAACTAAATGCCGCTTCCAAAAGCTTTTGCAAGACTTAGGATGAATTCCTAAGAAAGCTTTGTCCAGATGGAGAACTGTACAGAGAATAAACTACCAGAAACTGAGTTTGTTTTATCATTTTCACAGAGATAGCGATCAATATTCAGACAGTTACAGGATAAAACTAAATCTTTAGTAGGGAATCCTTGATCTTGTTTGCGGACTGGGGAGATGGATATGCCTGGAGTGGCTCTTTGATAGAACCAGACTCCAGAGAGATAAATGTCTGTTATCCATCTGGTGCTGTATGTATATTTTGTAATTAGCAGCCTTTCTACATAAGAAGAAACATGTTACTCAGCCTTGCCTGTTCATATAAAATGTCATCACAACCTTTACATTTTGCACAGGAGATAAATTTGTAAAAACTGGCAGGTCTGCCCCGAGTTCCAGAAAAACCAACATGTACTCTTTAAGTCCTGCTTTTCCTCTTTGAATTTCCAACCTGTTAGTAAGGCATCTACAAAGGTCACCTTGGACAGAATTGGAGAGTCAAAGGGAACTCCCTTCTGTTCACTGTGTCCTTTCATGACTTTAGTGAAGAAAGGTAAGCAGTCTAGCAAGATCATGTGCCCCTAGAGTACACACCAGCTCAGCAAGCTGAAGTTTACATGTGTCCACATAATTAAAGAATATGCCAGTTCTCAGTATAACATGCAGTTCGGCCATCAGCCACATGCTGAAGCTGGATAGACAATCTTGGGAACCTGCTCTGGTGGAGGTATATGCTGAGTAACAGCTCAAGGTGCCCTCAATGAAGTTGAGTCTCTCAACTGGAACTCAAGCACGTGACTCGGCTGCCCTTCCTTCTTGAGGTCCTGCGCAGACTCCCCTTTCTCTGCCTAGGTTCGTAAATAACGTGTTGTAGCATCTTCTACTTGTATTTGTTTCAGACTATCTGTGTATTGTGCTTTGTCATCTGAACCCTGCAGTTCCCAAATTCATTGTCACCCTGTGTCATATAATCACACTTGTACACTCATCTACTCCATGCTATCCACTCACTTTCCTGTAACACTGAATGCCAAAAATAATGCTGAAACAGAAACTACTTCATGCCTTACACTACTAATGAACTAAAAGCTAAGTATATTGTACCTTGATAAGAATAAGAGGTTTTTTCCCCAGAAGAAAAACACCATTTCCCCTAGTAAGATACAAAAGGAAAGGGTCAACACTCCGCTAATATGAAGGTGTGGCAGGCAGCCAGTGGCAATTAGGCTGCAGCAATTCCTAATGGTTTTAGTTGCCTCACATGTACCTCATTCTTCATCTCATGCTTGAAGTCACTACCAAGGTCTAACAACATAATTAGAGGTTTCCACTGAGCAATGAGTGGTAAATGCAGGTGATCTACTTTGAATGCAAACAACAGCGGTAGTTAAGTAGCAGGAAAGAAGAACACAGGTTAGAGAAGAACAATTTCAACAGAAAAGGTTGGTCAGTATTTATCCAGAAATCACATGAAAACTACTCTTTTTTCCCACCTGACTTGTTTGAAATTTAATCACATCTGATAAGAAATAGGACAGCAAAACTACACACAGTCATTCAAATATTCTGTGAGGAGCATACTTTAACTATTGCCTAGTATCTCTCTTACTCGCATCCTCTTACTATGTTTTTTCAACACAGTAAAACTCTACGAGGGGAAAGGCTGCACCTCATGGCACTGTTCCTTTTGAGAGTGGCGGATAGTACTGCCCAAGGGATTTCAGATCAAGGAAAAGATCGCTCTCCCCAACTAAGACTTCTGAGATCAAGTTATGTACGTGCTCAGTGCTGTCAATATACTGGCAATCCTCCAACAGAACCTAGGAGTAAAAAGCCAAACCAAAAATACACCAAATAGTTTATGCATAAAGCAACCACGGAGACAGTCGAGAACATAACTCTATATCCTCCCTGAAGAGAGCTTCTGTTTGTTTATTTTAAACTGAGGAACAAAAAGCATGTGGCAATTAAAAAAAAATGCTTTTTCATTATGTCCAAGAAAGTGGAAAAAAACCCAACTGGTATTTAGGTTTTTCCCTATTATATACAATATATACTTCTCTTTTATTGTTAAGTCTGTGAAACAAAGTCTGGAACAAACTGCAGCTGACAGTATAAAAAAAAAAAGGTGTTGATCACACTGATTATTTTTTCACAAAATATTTTATGCATGCATGAAACAGATGCGTAAAACAGAGGTTTAATCTGAAATCTGAATGTTGTTGTTCTGCAAAAAAACACTTCCCCTTACTCACCCAATTTATTTCAGAAGTGATGATTTTCTAAATTAGTTAAATAAAAGACCTCCCAGTCCTGCAGTAACCTTCAAAGATAAATGAGATAAGAAATACTTTTTCTGATATCTATTTCCCTATTTTTATCAGGAGAAATACTCCCTATCTGGAATATCTGAAGTGCAAAGCATTGTTCCTATACTTGCCTTTTCATTTTGGCCAGCTCTGTAAACAACAACATGTAAACATCAAATTTCTCAGCAGATATTTGCAAATTGTGTCTTCAAAAATAAGCTTGCTCTAGAAATAAAGAGCTCCAACACAAATATACATGCACAAACGATTTTAAGGTTTCAACCCCTGTATGTCTTTGAAAGGAAATCACCAAGAAACAAATAAAAAAGTTTCTATCGTAGATGGGGCACAGAATCCAGAGGAAAATTCTTAACTTTTTTTTGAGAAAGACTGATTATTTTCATCAATGTAGCAAATTGCTTAACACATTCAAATGTTTTGGTTTAAAATAAATAGCATAATATATTATAATGAAACACATTTTGTGCTGAATTACGTAACAGAAAAGGTATGCAAGTTTAACCAACTATTACTTAGCATATTCCCCACTTGAAGTCAGACAGTATTCACACTACAAGTCACACATTCCTCAATCCTTTAAATGACCTGAGATTACTAGATGCTCCAGGCCTATATGTACTCTAAATTATACTGCAGTAATGCTTCTACTAAATTTCTCCCAGTTTTGCAGTACAAGTTAGGCTACAGGAAGCAATCTGCAGCAAACCAACCATAATGCTGCTGCAGGTAGTAAAACCAGCATTTAAATAAGTAAATAAATAAATGAAATAATAAAGACAAACGCTCCCACCCCTACCTAAACAAACCAACCCGAGCTACTCACCATTCATGGCTGTGGGAAACTGAGCCATCATGGTCTTGAATATGCCTTGCTAGCTCTTAGCCATCTGCAACATAAAAACATGGTGCCATTAATAATGCAACAAGGGCAAAATGTAGCTCTACGCTCCCGCTGAGCAGGGGGAATGTCTGTCCCCTTTAGCTCACACTTCCGATAGCAAACAATGCTGGGCTTCAGGCTGCTGCTGAACAAGCTGAATTTACATTTGAGGGGGGGGGGGGGGATTTTTTTTTTCTATTTTTTTTATAGGTTATGCAGTGCAGTCCTGAACCTAGTGGCACATTCTTAAAGGAAAACAGTACCAACTGTTTAGCAACTGCTGCATAATGTACACACACAGTTGACAACATGTCAGAGCATATGGCGTGGAGAACAGCCCTCTCCTGGCAGGAGGACAGACTCAGGGTCCTAGCAGATCTTTTCCAGCTATTCCTGGTAAATATTTATGCATATCATAAAAAAAGTGCAACGCACAGCTCTAACTGAATGCTTCTGCTGAGAAAAGTGGAAGAATAATCATTATTGGAATTCATCCATTCCACTACTCCACGCAGTATTTACAAAGAAAACACTCTTACATGATGTATTCTGAAAAAATGCCTTGTCCTAATAAAAATTTGTAGTCAGCCAGTTTTCTGTAACCAAAACAATGAAGTTATTCCTTCTCTTGAGCTATAGCATAGACTCAAAAGCAGGATTTAAAGGGGTCTCAATATAATTTATTTTTGTTTTTCTAGTATGTATCCTTTCAAGAGTACCTGTATTAATGTTATTAATTCATTAGAACTGCAAAGTATTCACTAATACTTATCTGAGGGATAAGCATAAGCACAGCTTTACATAGAACTAAGACAATGCAATGAGCTTTTGCTTTGGATGAGATAATTTTAGTTAAATACTGAAATTTATACATCATTATCCTGTGCTTTACATGGAGAAACTATTGTTCAGGATGAAGCTACAAAAATAAAATTTTGATTTTAATTTAAAAAAAAAAACAACAAAATCACATCTCATATCCCTCTGTCATGCCCTCTTTAGATACCAAACCTTCTCCCCGCACCAAAAAAACCCTTCACATCTCAATATAACCACAGATTTTAATATCAAGTACAGAAATATCACATCCCCCACACTCCCACCCCCTCCAAGGAAACTCCTGCACACCTCATCACAAAAATCACACAAGTAGAAAGCACTCTGGTTTCACAAGTAGACAGGAGAGCATTTTTTATATCTATTGCACATTTCTGCAATGAAAATAAAAATGTCTGGGATCAGTTGTTAACAATCCTTTCTACATATTTTACGTCACTATTATTACTATATTTATTTATATGTTTATTTGTATTATTATTTACATATCCTATAAATAACATCTAATATCATGCTATTGTAATAGGCCACAAATCATTCATTCTCACTGGGTCGTTTGTACACCTCAGCCATGTGCGTACCTGGTCCCCCCCAAGTGAATGAAGAACAGTATTTTACCTGAAGTTATCTTGCTCTATGTTGCTTATGTAACTGTCCAGTAAGGAATGAACAATTTTTTATTTTTTTTTTAAATCTGACACATTACAGACCAGTGTCATTAAGACATTTGACATTCCAGGTTTTTTTATATACATTATACATACATTTGTGTATACACAAACACACACACATATATATAAAGAGTAAATTGAATGATTAGCAAGTCCAAATGATCTCTCAGGGTGATATTAGGTATCAGTTGCAGAAAGATGAAAAAAGGAAGCATGGATCTACTCCAAGACATGAATTCTAAAACAAATTGGAGTATTTTTAGGTTGCTTCCAGCATCTCCTCCTAGGCCTTACCAGCAACCAACCAAAAGACACCTGAAATCTATATATAGCCTTCCCAAAAACTGCTTCCAATGTTGTTGAACATTTCTACAGCACATTTCTCTGCAAAAGCTGTTCTGTCAAGGAGAGCTAGAAGAGAACCTGAAACCATGACACAGAGGCAGGATGCTGGAGAACATCCCCAGAATCCACAGAGCAAAGCTCAGCAGAGCTCTGCGTTGACAGAGATTTCCACCTGCATGTGACTTGTGCTAGATTTACAGTCTTAATGGATAAAGGCTACACATTTGATCTTTTGTCCAGTGTATTTTTTTCTTCTCTTATTTTCAGATCTCTTTTAGGGTTTTTTAAATGAGTAATTACAGTAGAATCACAGAACCACAGAATACCCCAAGTTGGAAGGGACCCATGAGGATCATTGAGTCCAACTTCAGACCCCACACAGGACAACCCGAAAGTTAAAACATCTAAGAGCATTGTCCAAACGCTTCACCAACACCAGCTGGCTTGGGGCCATGACCACTTCCCTGGGGAGCTTGTTCCAGTGCATGACCACCCTCTCAGTGGAGAACTTTTTCCTAATATCCAAACTTAACCTCCCCTGACTCAGCTTTAAGCCATTCCCTCATGTCCTGTCACCAGAGAGAAGGGACCAGGACCTCCCTCGATGCTCCCCCTCATGAGGAAGATGCAGAGAGCAATGAGGTCACCCCTCGGTCTCTCCTTCTCTACGCTCAGCAAACCTCAGCTGCTCCTCAGAAGTCTTGCCCTGTAGTCCTTTCACCATCTTTGTTGCCCTCATTTGGGCACATTCTGATATTTTTATATCCTTCTTATATTGTGGAGCCCAAAACTGCACGCAGTATTCAAGGTGAGGCCTCACAATACAAGTCAGATAATTATCAGACAATACAAGTCTGATAATAAACTGATTAACTCTTATAGCCCAAAATCTTAAGAATTATTTTTAAAATACTTTACAGAACTTACAGCTGTAGAGAAAGTCAGACCATCTTCTTTGGTTTTGCCAAAATGGCTCATGTAGATTGAGCTTTCTGAACTCCCAACTGCTGACCACGTGAGTGGGAGAGGTAACCCAGGCAGCTGAACACACACAAAATGTGTAAACCCCCTCTCCCACGTTTTTATGTCCCTAGAGTCTCAACTACACCATATTTTAAAATCAATTTCAACTGAAAAAATTTGAGGTCAAAGCCCTCATGTTAGCCTGGTGAGGGTCCTTCCTATTTATGAAAGCTCTGTGTCTGCGGAGGACACATGTTCCTTGTTCATATTCATCAGCTGGGGTAACTCCAGCCCACTGTTACCGACACCTACATATACAGGTAACTACCCTTCACTAATCTGTAAGACAAGTGTTCTCTGTCCTGGGCTGCATCAAAAGAAGCATGGCCAGCAGGTCGAGGGAGGTGATTCTCCCCCTCTGCTCTTGTGAGACCCCACCTGGAGTACTGCATCCAGCTCTGGGGTCCCCAGTGCAAGACAGACATGGACCTGCTGGAGCAGGTCCAGAGGAGGGCTGTGAAAATGGTCAGAGGGCTGGAACACCTCTCCTTTGAGGAAGGGTTGGGAGAGTTGGGGTTGTTCAGCTGGGAGGAGAGAAAGCTCCGGGGAAACCTTATTGCAATACTTGGAGGGAGCTTATAAGAAAGATGGAGAGAGACTTTTTCCCAGGGCCTGTGGGGACAGAACAAGGGGCAATGGTTTTAAACTAAAAGAAGGTAGATTTAGATTGGACACAAGGAGAAAATTTTTTTTACGAATAGGGTAGTGAGACACTGGAACAGGTTGCCCAGAGAAGTTGTGGCTGCCCCATCCCTGGCAGTGTCCAAGGCTGGGTTGGATGGGGCTTTGAGCAACCTGGTCTAGTGGAAAGTGTCCCTGCCCGTGGCAGGGGGGTTGGACTAGATGATCTTTAAAGGTCCCTACAAACCCAAACCACTTTGTGATTCTGTGGTAACAGAAGTTTCATAGCTCACCTCAAGCAGAATTAGAAACCATAGTCAGACACTGAATACAGCACAGCCGTGTTATCATCCATACCATTATCTGTCCTCTCAGAAGAAGGAGTCAGAGATCAGATGTTTCTAATACCACACTGATACTCTGTTCCAGTGCAGCACTCTCAAAAATAATGACCAGCTCAGCCCAAATTATCAACACAGGTTTTTTTCAGCATACCTGAAAATTCCCTAAATTTCCCAAGCCTGGGCTGACCCAGCCTCATAAGTCTACACCAGGCACTGCCATGTAGATGCAAAACAAAGGTCCAAAACCAAGAGGGAACTGCCCAACAGATCTGTACTAAGAGTACATTACACCAATGTGAAGTGATTAAATCATGATTTAGCTCTGCCATCTCATTATTATGTCTATAAGGCAGATCTTGTCATATTTTAAAATACTAGACCTGAAGGGCACCAAAAACCTCCTACATTAACCCCCACAAATAATACTGAAAACTACGACCTTACAGAAGCAACCAGGAATCATAAATGCAGTTTTTACAAGATTTCATATCACACCAGCACTGAGACCCCATTCTATCCCTTTGCACAGATCCGTTTCATCCAGACACCAGGGTTACACCAAGCACACATGCTTCTCTGGTGACAGATTCCAAAGTTGCACTGAGAGGTAAAAAAAGCAAAAATAAAAGCATCACTGCAACATAATTTCCCCTCATTCAATTTTTTAGGGAAGGAGGAAACAGCCCAGTAAACTCAAAGTCTACACATATTTTTCAAAGGTCTGTGGAAACAATCCCTCCCAAAGAATGCAGCTTGCCCTCAACAAGTATTCCGTCATCTACATTTCCACAGCACACCCCAAAGGCTTGGATATTATGCATATATCAACGTTAAAAGCAGCTTATTTTCACAAATTCCAAATAAAGTTGTTCTAGTCGCCATCTGTAAAAGTACCTTGCACCTTTAGGACACAGGTGTGCACCATTTATTTACCAAGGGAAATCTCAGCAAAATATTCTTGCTTTAGGCCAAACTTACTTTTTTTTAGAACAACTCTGATAACTTTCAATCATTAATCGAGGTGAAAGCTGTAAATTTCCAAAGAACCTTATTACACAATACTACAGAGAAACCCAATGCCTTATAAAAACATTTACTGAAGAAAAAAAAAACCTCAAGAAAAGACTATAACTAGTATCCCAAACAGAAGATATAGATGGAAAAATGGCCATCACAACCAGAATATCTCACAGAAAATGATTTGTCTCTGCAAAATGTTCTAGGAGAGGTGCTTGGTGAACTCAGTTACCTGTTGCAAGAAACTGTGGCACAGGCAGCACCAGATCCACATTGTAACAAAACAGGATCAAACATCCTGGTGAACGCTGTAGAGGACATTAAGCCCTGATGCCATTTAGGGTGAAAACAGGAAAACTTGGATGTTAGGTTTAAATAGCAGAACGGCAAGTTCTTGTAAACAAACCATCTGAGTAGTCCCAATGTTTAAAGCACTAATTGTTTTCACAAACTGACCTGCCAAACTGCAACTTCTGCTCCCTCTCTCAGTGTTCCTTACAGTTGATACAAGTTGAGAAAAGAAATGACAAGATTGCAAGAAGGAGAGGGAACCTTACAACCATGCTGAAAGCATTAGAAAACACTAGAGCTGGGCAGACTGCAGGAGAAAGGGAAAAGAAAACCTTTCTTTTCCATCATAGGCATATTGCCATTTTATGAAGAACAGTCTTACCACAATCTTTGTTAATATTTATACTTTAATCAATTTTTTTCAAAATGTTTCTCAGAAAAAACCACAGCCACACAGTTTTAGTAGGAATGAAGGTCTGGTGCATCAGGCTCTGTCCTACCAGTTTTAACTGGAATAAAGCAAATACTGCAGAAGCAGCCTGTGTGGACACACTACTAGCCTTTTGCTTTTCTCAAGGACAGAAAGAAGATACATTGCAGATTTTTGCTGTAAGAACCAATTAGCAAGGACAGAGATTGCAGTACTAGTTGACCAATTTATTCTTTGCAACATCTGTAGATCTGGGCAACACAAAGACTACTCAGTATTTGCAAATCAAACAGTGACAGCATAACAGCCCATGTAGTTGTTCTGTGCTTTTTTTGGATTATCCTCTTGAAAATCAGAGAATAGTAAGCATTAGTAAGGCATTATAAAGCAGCACAGACTACAACTTCTCTTTGTTCAAGATATATCGGTAGAAAAGTTTACCGATTAAAAACAATAAAAGAAAAACAACACAACATTTTGGCAGGCCAAGAATTTATCTCCTTTATACAGTGGAGTTATACGCAGTGACAGTGCCTTTTCAAAATGTACTGTGGCCAGCTTCACAAAGTCCACCCACTCTGATAACAAATGAATGACATCAGTAACAAAATGAAGAAGTCAATCCGGGTAGCTAGCAGATCGCTAGCTCTTCCTGCTCCCCTCTGTTACTGTGGATAAGAGTACTGCAAGCTAATATTTTGACATTTCAAGAAAAAAAAAAAGTGTTAAATATTTTTCTTCTTAACTCTATGGTACGAAGTCCCTTCCTTGCTCACTGTTACAGAGCAACTTGCTTCCAAACAGTGATTAAGACAGAACACAAAAAATATTTTTTTCTGACAAATATCCTTCTGCCCACCTTGCCTGACTAACAGGCTTTCTGAATATACTGACCATGCAAAATGGATGCCACACAAAATACAAGAATCTCCGTTTATTTTTAAAAAACATAATTGTGTGCTCAGTATTGATGGGTTTACTCTGTTTCTTACACAGCTGCTTAGCTGTGAAAACACTCATTCAAAATATCAAGACCCAGTTCAACTCTCTCCTCTGTTGCTGGAGATTGAAACAGATCTTTCCTTCCTCCTAGGAGAAGGCTTTCCCACATTTTATTGCACAGTTGTTTAAGGAAACCCATGCATGGTGTTTGGAATAGTAACGTCAACTCAGGACTTCAACCTCCTACATGAAATTCTCTTCCACTGAGCCAGACAGCCGCAGGTCCCTCTCTGTCCATGCCCCTCCAGCTTTGATTCTTCTTTGCAAAGAAGAAATTCTGAAGGAGGGAATGAGAATCCCACTTCAGGAAGCTCACTATTTAAATCCCTGGCCCTTCTCCCAGGAGATGCATACATGAACTTCCTCAGGAAAAGATGGGAATTGAACCCAGCTCTGTCACGCCCTGGAAGAATACATTCACTAACCTGATCCCAGACACTGGCAGACTTCACCACCTCTGCTTGCTTTGCTTAAAAAGGAAAAGAAAAAAAGAAAAAAGCAGAGGGTGGATTATTTATAAGATTCTTTTTTTAAGGGGCTCTGAGCTTCTACCTTCGAGAAGGAACTCCAGGCTGCATATCATAACCTTTCTGCATATCATAACCTTTCCAGAGAGCTGAGTGAGATACGCTTGCTCCTGAATGGGTGGTAACTTAAAATACACTCTTGTCTTTTTTGCTTCCTACTTTCTAATTTACATGACTCCCCACTCCATATGCTGTTTTTTCTAGATCCTGTTTTGAGACACATCAATTCTCACATCTAATTATTTGCAAGCATTGTGCAAGAGCCCCAAGATGCTGTTTGGTGAGGTCCACACACCTTGAAACCTACAGTTCTCCACTTCCACACTCAACTCCTAATTTACATCAACGTGGACTTAGATGAAACATAAATCTTTGATGAGTTTTCTCTTCTTTCCATTATTTTCTGACTTCAACCATGACTGGAAACATTCAGAGCATATTACTTAAGAGCTTATCCATTTGAAGTCTTGCCATCTTAGAGGAAATTTTTGAGCCCCCTCCTGTCCTTCCATCACAAGCACAAGCGAAATCTGCCTCCTAACAGAGAAAAAAACCCCCACCTAACAGAAGAATGCTTAGATTATCTTCTCCTTATGATACAGGAGCTGCTACTTAACTTGTTGCTCAGCTTTCAGTCCCAGATAACAGTGCAAAACATACAGAACATCTAATGGACTGCTATAGCTAAGAATAAAACAGAAGATACAGAATATGTGGCCAATCTTCTACGCACAGCAGAGAACAGTATTTCACTATTTGTAAAACTAATGAAGGTAAAACATTCAGCGACACTTGGATTTACATTTTGGGTATCTGCTTTCAAGCTGGGCAGGTGCACAAAACCATCACAGGCTTAACTTCTCAAAATTGAATGAGATGACAGGCAGAGAGGAGACAGGCCACAAGAGGCCTTTAAAGCAAAGAAATGTAGTTTATTTCTGATGAAACAAAAACCAAGAAAACCTCATGGGAGAAGAAGCAAATCAGCTTTAGCAGTCAAAACAAGAAAAATTAACTAGGTAGCCTTATTTTGGATGGGCAACAGATGGGTAAAAATGCATTCCCCAAAGCAAGATAGAAAACTGTGGGTGTAATGGAGGTCCAAGAGATCCCACCCAGTACAGGAGCCCCAGGAGGCATGCTGGTCCTGAGCTGGACCCAGGACCCAGGCAGCATAGCCACAGCACCTCTCACCTGCCCCAGCTGAAGCCTCCTGCTCTGACCACGCTCTCAGCCACAAGTCCTGTCCACGCTGTATTACCAAGAACAGTTCTTCAAAGCATCCAGTTGAAATTTGGTCTCTTAACCTTCAACACTGGGCTCTAACAGCATACAGTAATCATGTTTTGACCACTGCAAATTAATTTCATGAACTTAGGGAACCAATTATACCTGGTTTAGACACATATCTCATGTGAAGTCCCTATAAGCAGAAGTGTATCTCAGTTAGAAAGACACTTGTCCTACCTTAAGAAACTCATAATATTATGACTACACTAAGAGTGCAGTGGAAAAAGCAAGGGAGTTTTAGATTTTGATTAGTAAAATTCTTGACCTTTGAAAGATAAGGCTAAAAGTATTATTTAAGTTAGCTCTGATTTTTGATACATTTATTAGTATAGCCATAATAGGTCATTTTTTTGCATTCCAGTTGTAGTATTTTTAGAAACAAAGAAGAATAACTCCCATTTCCTGTTCTTGCCTTACTTCATGTGTATGCTGTTGAATCACTAGCTGCAAATATCACTCACAACTGATGCCACAGCATTTCACAAGCTCCACTTGCATCAGCCTTGAAAATTTTCACTAGAAGACCCAGCTCAGAATTATTACCTGCTACTTCTGAAGCTGAAGCAACAACATCCCATATCAAAATGTCTCAAGTCAAACTGGCTGCTCTCAGAATCGCAGTTCCAAAGCAGCTGTGACTTATCTGGATCAACCATGTTTTTTCAACTATCTGTAACTGCAAAAATGTTTAAAAATAGTACTCAGGTAATTGTCCTTTATTAGGTAACTCCAATGTGTTGCGCTGCTACTGTCATCATGTTACATCATTTGAATTTCATGTGGTGTTCTGAAAATAAGAGTTACACAACACTGTGCTCATCTATATATTAATGTTCAACTCATTACTTTAACTCTAGGATCCAAGTAACCAACCTGGCCAGGCTGTGTTCCTATACTTACGAAGTCTTAAACATTCTGAATTTGAAGAAAATGACATTTCATCAGCTCCACCTTTACTTTATGATTTTTATGTGACCTGTTCCTCACCTTTTGAATGTTTGGTGCTAATGCCACAACAGTACCAGAAAAACAAGTTACTACAGTCTCTGTATAGTCAGTCTTGCAATATGCAATAAAACAAAGTATGTGTGGATGTAAGAAGAATCAAAGACGCCTCATGAAATAAAATTACCTAGCTTGTTTTCTAGAGAAAGACTTAAATAAATCTGAGAATAAAAAAAAAAAAAAAATCCTGATGGACAAGATCTTCAATGAAAGGAGTAACATCCTAGTAACCAAGTAACCAGCATGCTTAAATTCTTAGCTTGGCTTTTAAGGGTATGAGGCACGAATAGTTAATACGTACTTTGATGAATTCCATCACCCAACATGAACCAAACTTAACAGAAGGGTGGACTTTGTAAAGATCTTAACTGCCTACAAGATTCATGAAAATAGGCAACCAAACAGAGAAGACACTACCAAACTTAGTGCCCCCATTAACGAGAAAGACTGCTGTACATTTGCATACCAATATTAGACACCAGAGAATCTACATGGCTGAAAGATGTTCTAAACATACTGCCCATGAGAAAAACTTCAACAAAAGCTTACATCTGATTAGATTCAGACAGCCAACACCACAGAAAACAAGGCTTCACCAGTGGCACTGCTCACAGCTGGCTTAAAATTTCAGCTTACATTGGTCAGTCACTGAAAGGAACTTGAACCAACATGTAGAGATAAGCCTCCCAGTTCTATACTGATCAGGATTCAGAAACAGATTTCCAGACGTAATTCAGGCACCCGCAACATTTGCAACTAAGCATTTGAAAATTGTGGGATCACTTAAAACAGCTGCTTAGCACTTCCAAAAACCTGACCAGGCACTCTAACAAGAGTGCTTCCCCCCAAAACAGTCTGTTGCATCATCTTTCACCAACCAGGGTACGCAAGGAACATGCAATTTTAGAAGGTGAAGTTCAGGGGTGCTAAGGTGTTTTTAAAGCTAAAAGGAATACAGTAACTACCCTATTTCACCGCATACCTAGGGTCAATCTCTGAACCTCCAAGTACTCTTTGTGTTAAGTGTTTTACTGACAAACGATAGTGCTTGAAATAGGTCAGTCATAAAAAAAGAGAATTCTCTAATTAGTTCTACATTATCTTTGTTATCTTTATAATCACCAGTCATCACTTAAGATGAGAAAGGTAAAGAAAGGTCACTGACTTTCCCACATCATTCAGCCACACAAAATGAGCCCTCCAATCCAAAAGCAACACCACAAATTCACGAAGTCAACAACCTATACTCCTCTCACAATTTTCACAAAAGGACTATGTTTATGTCAAGCTTCCCCCCAAAACTTAAAAACATGGCAGGATCCGTCATCTAATATACCTTGCCAAGAGATGTGGCATTACACTGAACTGAAAGCAGCTTTTGGAAGTCAAAATAAAGTAACTTGAAAACAAGGAAATGTAGCAGTTGCATAGACATATAAGGAACAAGTCACAGCACCAGCGCTGCCAGGAACACTGGCTGATGTCATTGCAAGACCAAGCTCTATGGTTTTTGGAAGGTCTTGGTGACTGGTCAGGGATCCTGACAACTGGAAAAAGGCAAACATCACACCCATCTTCTGGAAGGACAAGAGGGACAGTTCAACGAAACAGAAGGCTGCTAAGTCTGACTTTAGTCCCTGGAAAGATTATGGAGCAAATCCTCCTGGGAACCACCTACAGATGCTTAAAGAACAAGAAGATGATGGGAAACTGCCAGCATGCACCTACCCAGGACTAACCACACCTGACACATCTCATAGCTTTCTGTGTTGAGGTGACCTGCTCTGTGGACGAGGACAGAGCAGCTTGTTGTGACTTTATGAAGGCTTTCAACGTTTCCCACAGTATCTTCAGAGCCAAAATGGTGAAATACAGTTTTAATAGGCTGAGTGGAAAACTAGCTTGACCAGTGGACTCAAAGGGCTGTGATCAGGAGTCCAAAATCCATCTGGTTGGAACTAATGATATTCCTCAGGGGTTGATACCACAGCCAATACTGTTCAGTGTCTTCACTGACAATCTGGGCAACGGGATGGGATGCACTCTGACCAAGTTTGGATGCCAAACTGGAGGGGGCTACCCAGAGAGGTTGTGGGATCTCCACCCTTGGAGGTAGTCCAAACACAATCAGACATGGCTCTGAGCAACCTGCTCTAAGTTGGCTGTGCTTTTAGTGAGAGTTGGACCAGTTATCTCCAGAAGTCCCTTCCAACTAAATTATTCTATGACTACATTTTAGGTAAATAAAAGCAAACAGAAGCAGTTAAAAGCTATTTTAAAAACTGAGATATTGGAGATCTTTACTTTTAATGTTCATTTCTGGCCTATTTTGACTTGAAAGTAAACATGTGCAACTTTTGAACCAGTTTTAAAAAGGCAAAGAGAACAACCCTGGACATAAAAATCTCATGAAATGGTCTCTTCTCAAATTTTACATGCTGATCAAACTTAATCTTTTGAGGTAAGAGCAGAGAATTTACTTGTAGACTTGTACACTGTTAATTAATGAGGTATCTCTCAGGCCAGAGACCTCTGTCTCAATTTGCAACAGGAACTAATGACCTGGACTACACTGCTCTTCAGGAGCTAATCACAAGGTCTTTTCCCGACACACGCCTCTTTTCAAGGAGTGTGAAGCTTTTTGATAATGCCCCATGCAAATGACATAGACTACCTTTCACTTTCAAAATCCTGTCCCATTTTCCCCACCAGCTCCAGATGAATAGCTCAATGAAGAATTACTATCACCTACAGAACTTAGCTTCATTTTTCATAGCTGCTACTTTGCTATGGCATGAAATTAATTCACTTTTCAATATTAAAGACCGCAACAGAAATATCTGTAAATAAACCTACTGTAAGAACTGTCATGGTCCCAGTCACTGTAATAGCTGAAACTCAATAAATAAAGCCTTCTCAACAACACAGTTCAAAATCATTCACAGGTCACTTCTGCCTTAACCTACCTTACTCTGTCCACAACAAGAATGGTGAAAAAAATAAGCAGCAGATGAAGCTCTAATAGCAGAACCACCTGCTATACGGTAGATAAGCCCATACGGCGATTAGCACAAACAAGCCACAGGTACAGCATTTTTGTTATTGTTAGTGCTACAGGAACACACTCTTTGTTTATATTACAGTAGCAGCTAACAGCTCAGTGAGGGATACATCCCATATGCTACATCCTGTATAGACAGAGGAGAAAAGAGTAAATGCAATTCCCTCAGGATAGTAATTAAATGGAGAAACATATTCACTTGATCTAACTTAGGTACCTGAGTTAGGATGCTAATCTGACCACAATTTCTGTATAACAGAGAGCATGGAGCAGTCTCAATCCATGTTTGCAGGGATGCATGTGGTTCTCTTAACATTATATGGAGCCTAGAGTCTGAACCAAGGTTTCTCTTAATATCCAGAGGTATGGTGGTGTGAACGCTCCTCCCAGCTTAGTCAGAATAAAAAAGATACAGACAAACCAAACAGGGGAGGTATAGCGGAAACACGAGAACAAAAATGAACAAGGTTTAGTAGAAGAATGAAGCCCAGCTAGCTATTTATCCCATTAGTTCCTAATACTCATTATTTCTAAACATCACTGTCACATCAGTGGCCACAGATGTTTGTTACAGCTACAGTCTTTGAATTACAACCTAATTTCAGATGAACAATTTAAAACTCTTGAAAGCAAGCTGCATTTTGTGTACCACTGATGTTATCCACACCACGCCAAAGCTGTACTGCTTCACATGCTTTTTATGTTTTCCTGTGCACATTCAAGCGTGGGAGCTGCTGCCATCACAGGCAAGCATGAACAAAAACAAGTTTAAAAAACATCATGTTCCCAAAAGAGAGATGCAAACGCTAGGGCAGCCTGAACACAAGGGCAAGCAGCTTGTAACTTCTCACTCCAGTGTTTTAGATGGGGAATTTCCAACTCATGTTTAAGAGAACCGCTATGAGCGTAGGTTAAAGATCATAGGTGCTATCTGAAGCACCGTCTACTTTCAAGTTCTGCTATGTGACAGATGTCAAAGCGTCAACTGCTACGAAAACCATTTGATGTACTCAAAATAGTATCTTAATGTTTAGGGAACCGAATCGCGTTATCTCAGCCCCATTTTATTTTCTGAGCTACGACATGCCGCAGCATGAAGCCGAGACCGAGGAAAGCCAGTCTATTTACCGACAAAGCAGTTCACAAACTTCAGCTGCAGAACCCAGTTCAATTTCTCCAAACTCTAAGGCTTTCACAGTAAGTACAAGAAGCAAAATCACCATCCCCACAACCACCCGGGGTCCCTTAACACGACCGAGTTACCTCACCTCGCCAGGGCGCTCCCTCGGGCGGACAGCGAGCTGTTTGGGCGCCGACACGGGTGTTTCTTCCCCTCGCAGAGCAGTGATAGAGCCGAGGCGAGCAGCAGCGCTAGCAGCAGGCGCTACCGTCAGCTCCGCCCGGACTGCCGCCTCCCCCCCGCCCCGCGGACCAGCGGCGGAGCTCACCGCCCAAACTTTACGGCCCGGCGACGGAGCCGGCTCCCGGGAAGAGCAGTTCCCATAGAAACGCCGGGAACGGGACTGCGGCGGGGAGCGAGGGGGAGCCGCTGCCCAGCCCCGGCTCCCTGACAGCGCCCGGCCCCGCCGCGGCTGAGGGGGGGGGCTCACGGCCTCGCCGGGGAGTCGGGCAAGTCAGCTGCTCTCCAGGAGGGCGAAACCTACGCAAAACGCTATTTTTAAGAGGAAAGAAAAAAAACCCAAACCCCACCACCCTCAAAGGCGGGGGGGGGGGGGGTATAAATAAAGCGGCTCGGCGCAATAGAAACCTCTCCCGTTCGTCCCCACGCCCGCCCCCTGCCCGGGCGGCTGCTGTGCTTACAGGACGGCAGGAGCAGGCGCTTCCCCGCCCGGCAGCGCCCAGG
>NW_010973400.1:2756174-2765620 GCF_000737465.1 Haliaeetus leucocephalus
GTGGCGGAGCACGACCGCATCCCGAGGGGGGCAGCCCCGGGCGAGGGGGGGCACCGGCGCTTGGGGCGCAAGGCCGGCGCCTCAGTGAAGGGTCGCCTTGCCCTGGGGTGCCGCCTCCCGGGTCTGGCCCGAGCTAGCCAACGAGTAGTGCTGGGATCCGGAGGGGGGAAAGACAGACCTGTTACCGTCGCCCGGCCTGACCTTCGCGGCACAGGACGCCGGGATCCCACGCAGCGAGCCCCGCCGCAAGCGCCGGTCGGTGCCGTGTGCTCCGCAGGATGATTCCTGCGAAGTAGTAAGCTGCCGTTTAAAGACCTTAACTGACGGAAAATTTACCACATCCTCACTGACATTTTTCTCACTGTTGATTCCAACCGCTGCCTCCCCATCTGCTCCGTAAATTACTTCTTTAGTTTTCTAGCTGTATGTTTAGGAAAAAAGGGTAACAAACTCTAATCTCAGTCCTATCTCGACTGTTAGTTCCTTGTGGAAGCTGAAAAGCTAATGCCGCTGCTTTGACCGTTCTGCGCAGGCAGGACGCCCAGATTAAGCTAATTTTTCCACGCTGGGCCCCCCTGGGAGAGGGATGACGGTACCCTTGGGAGTGCCTGCTGGTGCTCCGCAGTGGGAACCGTGTCCCACCGGCGGCATCGGGCAGGAGGCGGCTGGGGCGAGGAACTAAATTCGGCTCACTCCAGGCACTGCTCAGCATACTGAAATACGTAGGGTTTCCGGGATTTACGTTTTCAAAAATTAAAGAGTCCTAGAGAAGGGAAAGGCATGAAAAATGCCATCGTTTTTAAACATTAAACATTTTCCTTCTTCAGTGAGTGGATCTTGCTATGTACAGGAGACTACAGCGCCTTTCTGCTATGTTTTTGCTGTGTAGATAATTACATACCACCTTCATACAGAGCAGATCTTTCCACTGACTCGTTCTTCTGCGTTCTTAATGAGCCCTTCCAGTTTGTTACACCTTTTATCATTCATCATGACTCCAGAATAGTCACGTTACTGTGCCATGTAATGGTCATAGCCACATACTAGCACATACTACTCTTCAGAATTTTGCTTAGACATCTAACGTTAGCATTTGCTGTTACAGCTGCGACATTGCGTTGGCAGCTTGCATTCATGCATTTATCCCTCGTGATCTCCTCAGCCCTCATCTGATCCAATGCTTTAAAAGACACTATTTTCCTTCCTTGCTCCCAGCCCAAAAGCATGCTTTATATTTTTGTTCCCATGCACAGCCAGCAACCTCGTCTTTGATACATAGATATTTGCCATGTAGGTGGATTAAAACACATGTTGTTCAAGGGGCACCTGCTGACTTCGTGATTTAAATCGCTCAGTGGCCCCCAGCCCAGCTGGCCTTTGGCTGTTTTGAAGGCATCTGCAGATTTCATGAGCAGTGCTTCATTTAATTCCAAATAATTGACTGAGATAACAGAGCAGCCCTGGGTCAAGAACAGACTCTTCTGGAGGCCAGTTAAAAAGTCTCTCATCTGACATTTTTCATTTTAATTACTTTCTAATGTCTCTTAAAACGCAGCCCTTAATACATTTTGTACACATTATAGTGATATAGCATAGTTCTAAATGTGACTTTGTTGTGTAGGCAACACCTACAGCCTGCTTGGGATTGAAGGTAAGTGCTTGCATCAGACATAACAGTCTACAGGTTCATAAAGGCTATTGTAGTGAGGATTGGATCGAGATAACAATAAACCAGATAAACATGTTACTTCTGATAGGAAGAAAAAGATAAGGTTACTGATTACAGTAGTTAAGTACTGGGAAGGGCGGTGGAAAAATCTATCAAGAAAAGTCTCTAAGAACAGGTTAGACAGATACCTGTGAGGAGTGCAGTAAATACATTGAACATTGAACTAGGTGTCTTCTCAAGGAACCTCATGGCTCTTTTCTTCCATAATTGATGTTACCACCATGTCCCACCAAGCAAACGGACTTGGGCCATGTACTGTGTGACATTTGTCCCACTGGCCAAAAGGCTATGCAGAAAACCGAGGTGGGGAGAGTTGGGAAGTGGTGCCGGGGGCCAGGTATGTGGTACAGCATGCATTTTGTGCACATGATCGAAGGGAAGATGAATCATACAGGGGCTGAGTTTTAATGTATGTTTAGTTGATTTTAATTTTATATACAGTTCTGCAACTATTTAAACCTATGGCTAGGCTAGAATATGACCTTTAGTGACTCTCATCACCTGCTTTGCTGCCTCCATTGCCTCTGTTGCAAACTCCCGCAGAAACAAGGGAGATACCTGGAAGCTGTAACATCTTAGCTTTGAATACCACCTTAGAACAGTACATGCAACTTTGTACCCTAACAATGTTTACAACAATTAATTACATATTTTGATATATTTTGTGTTCTTACTGTTAAACATTCCTCTCCCCCCACCACACTAGATAATTCAGATGCTAAATAAAGTCAATAGTGGCTTCTTTTTTTTTTTTTTAATATGTAGATTTGCCAGTCTGTGCATATGAAAGGAGATACATATGCCTTCTTCACTACTGGGAATGACACCCCTTATATGACACTGAAAAAATCCCAAATTGCTTCTCTACTCCTGCCTGAAAACATACTGACATCTGAAGATAAGTTATTGAACTTACTTTAAAAAAATGACAACGAAACATAGTGCTTAACCATTGCCTTCAAGGTGACAAAGTGCACAAAGCAGGAAGTGTATAAAGGACATTGGGGTACTTGATTCTGTAAATATGTACGGTGAAGGACCCATCTGTGTTAGTAATGTTATGTGAGATCCCTATAGAAAAGCAGCAATGTACCTCATTTTGAGATAACTACAGATGTTGCCTAATACCTTGTTTGATACAAAACTGAAGCCAGGAAAACCGGCAATACTTCGAGCTTTGTTGCCTGGGAAGGGAGAAGTTGGAGAGAATGCAAAATTCAGCTGACTCCCTAGAGAGAAAACCTTGTGTAAAAAATTAACATATCAAAGCTTTATGTATTCTTATTCTAGACAAACTGAATGCTGTTTCATCTGCATTACCACAAACAACCAGAGTTAATCAGAGGTATTAGAACAATAAATATCTGTAAGATTAATTAATTAGCAGGAAGAGAAGCAGGACTCACAGGCTGCTGTGAAGACACATTTGAATATAGCAGCCCCTCAGTCACTCACTCACTCTTCCTTGGAACTGGAGCATGTAGACATCCAAAGTTTAGTGAGAGCTATAAAAAAATGCATCCTTAAATTGAAGCTGAACTAACTCTTACCCAACCTGAGCAGACCCTTACAAACATGTTTTTTTAGTTATGTCTGAGGCACAAACTAGTGTTACATCTACTGTATCTAAATTTTTTGTTTTAATTAGTAACTGCATTACCATTTCTTTAAAATGAAGAATTTTGCCCTCTGTTTGCTAGAATGAAATTTGTTTCCATTCAGAGTTTGACTACTGCTTGAAGTAGGTTCAAAAGAAAAACATTCTACTTTTATGAAGGTGGAGTTTCTAAAGGCACTGTTGCAGATGCTGCCTTTGGGCATCTTGGGGTTTGGGGAGAGTGCTTTTTTGCAAGCTTCAGCATGCAGTTTTGGGGGCTGATGTCAAGTACCAGGTGAAACAGAAGGCCCCTCTTAGTGGCAGTTAGTACCCTTCTAGCAAGGAGTAGACAGTGGCAAAGCAACTTAAAACTGCAGGAATTAATTTGTTTGTCTCAGAAAGCCATTAAGGTAAGGGAAATTACTCAGTAATAACTGATGAATAATAGAAAAGACAGCTGAAAGGAGAAGAAACCGATGGTATGATAGCATAGAGACTTGTTCCAGATATAGGGGCAGAGTTGCAGCACAGCAGCTACCCAGAAGAGACCAATTAAGATGAAATGCGTGGGAGAAGCAGAAAAGGATTTACTATAAGCAATGTCTCATCCTCTAGTATTACTATGTTATCATTTACTATCCTGCGCATCCTTGTCATATCTTAACCAAAACCAACATACAACAGCAAAAGCAAAAGCTAGATATAATGAAGATGGAGAAACTATAAATATTAAAAGCAACTAAATTTTCACATTAAGGCTTTACTTTTTAATCATTACCTGTACTCTGTCCTCAATTTCCTGCTACAGGCAATTTTGCTGTCTTTGGAGCAATAAGGGAAGATCTCCACTGATAGCAAGAGATCATGAATAAAGTTGCTTAGCCTGAACTGAGCGGCAGTAGGTAATATGACTTCTTCCCTGCTCTCAGTTTACTCCATAACATTGCCTATTTTCTCTGCTGTGCTGCAGGAAAACACATCAGAAGTGAATGCTTTATTCTCCCTATCCAAGCCCTCTGACCAGGAAGTGTCTAAGCTTGTTGACAGACATGTTTCTGCGAGGGTACGTTTAAATCATATAAAGTTAAGCCAGAACATAAACGAACACCAGAACTCAATTACTGCCAAGAATAAGTCATGCTTTGTGTACAGTTCAGGGATCAAGGAATGTGAAGTAAAGCAACAACTATTTCTGAATGGTCAAAAAGCAGTAATTGCAGCATAGTGATCTGCACAGGTTCCTCATGTGGTGTCCTGTTTAATTTTTCTTGCTAATGAGAGGCATTTCCTCATCTGAAGAGTCCAGTTTGTTGTCCCAGCTATAAAGAACTACTTAGAAACAGCCACACCTATGTGATGAGTGACAGCTCTGACCCCTTTATTAGATTCAACTCTTATTCATGCTAAATTTCCTTCTGTGCCTCCTCTTTTTCCTTCAGCTAATACAGAAGCAATGATGCTGCCAGGTTTCATTTTTACATCAGTATTCAACCATTTTCTTCCTTTTGAGCAAAGACTAGATACTGTCTTTAGCCTAGGTCTTTATTTAAACCTGGAGGCACAAAACGCAATGGGATAAACAAAGGGACAAGTTAATATTTACTTTCCACACCTAACACAACAGGGGTGGTGCATTTCTGATGTTGATTCTCAGTGATAATTTATCAAAAAGGTATAGAAGGCACAAAGCACACACTGCATCAAAAATAGTACTTCTGGAGATGCTGGTTTAGATTCTTAACCAGAAACCCACACAGTTCTTAAAACAACAAATGGTACATGCTACTGTATTCATTTGCAGGATTTTCTGCTACTTAATAGCTGTATAAAATAAAATATTTGTCTCCCAACTTTGTCCCTGCCAAGCACAGACATTATTTTGTAGGGGATGGCGAGCTGGACTGCATTTGTTCGAAGAGTGGCAAAGGCTCGTTTGGCTAACCATACTGAAATTATTCTGAGACTTATAGAACATCTATGTAACCATAGAGAAAATAGATTTCCGGACAGGCCAGAATGTGTTGTGAAGGAAGGCAGTGCTGACTCATGCAGACTGAATTATGGCAAATAATATTTTGCCAACTGCTGAGCAGACACAAGAGTTTTACTTGCAAAACCTAACTGCAGTGCAGGCAGGCAGAAACATTCAAGTACACATGAATTTCATAAGTTTCAAGTGCTGACAGTAACAGAGTAGTGGCATTAAGCAAGGTTATTTGTTGCAATTTGCAATCCTTATGCTGTAATTAGTAAATAATACCTTGGTAAACCAGAGCTGCAAGTTCATTTCAGATGCATTTGTTTCTCCATACTCATGTTTTAATGCAAGCCAAGAAGCCAGTGGAATCCCAATAGGCTGGTATCCCTACTGCATTTGCTCTAAATGCATTTTTTTCCAAAGCTTTCAGTTTTAGGTGCTAGAAACATGTCATTGGGTACGTGTTGTTAGGTTATGTGATAACAGCTCATGTGCATGCCAACAGGGAGACAATGGTGGGGAAGAGCAAATAATACCCAGCCCAGCTACTCACCACAGGGGCCACCAGTCCATCAAAGACTGGGGCCTTTCCCAGGGCTGTCCCAGCAGAGCCATCAGCCCCAGGGGCCAGGGGTGAAACTCATCAAGGTGAGTCTTGGGAGCAGCTCTCCGGGACTATGGGGGTTACTGCCTTGGGGGTGTGCTGCACTTTATAGGATGCAGGCGAAGAGCATTTTAGGATCGCACAGGATTTACTATGGAACGTTTAGGGGAGGAACCAAAGGTGGGGAAAGAGAGATTTAGGTGATTTGGGGAGGAACAAGTGCGGGAAATAGAGGGGCCTTGGGGGATCATACGTTCAGGTGCCAGCAACTGGTGAGACTGGAATCCAGCAACCAGTGCCACTCTTAAGTAGTGTACCTCATAGTGTACCTCTTACCCAAATTTTGTGAGGTTCTTTGGAATTACAATTGCTTTTAAGGGTTGAATGATGTAACAATCAACTTTGAAATGAATCTTCTCAGATCTTTCAGAACATTTTGTGAGTTGCCGTGAAAAGGAAAGTTTTCCAGTTGAGAGATTTCTGGAAAGATGCAGGCATGCTATAGTGGAATTAAGTACTATGATAAAGACAGGAAAAACAGTACAAGAGAGTAAAGTAAATGTATGATTAATAACATAATTAATAAATCAGGGATTCGTTGGCAGGGCAAACAGATCACTCTGGTTTTAAGCCGGTTTATGGAAGTTTACACAAAAGCTCTGTTGATGAAACACGGAAGTTTCCCCTGACTGTGACTCTCGCTCGAGATATGCAATGCTGACAGTTTGAGGCGCTACTGCCCCCCTCTGCCTGACATTCTGCCGGATTTTTCCATGAGAGGTAACAGAAGCAAAGACAAACTCTTCCCCCAGCTGCTGCAAGTAACAACATTGTGCTGTACCTCCAATCAATGGCTTAAAGTTGTTGCATTCAGGGGGTTGGGCCTAGTTTTGCAGTCTTTCACCAAAACTGAGTTGACCTTTTAGATCTAGGGTTTTTCTGCACTTGAAAGTTATTTTTGAAGAGTGGTTAGTCTTTCAGAGCAAGTCACATTAAAGTTTAACAGAGTTCAAGCCAGAGCCGAAATCAATGGACTGCGAAAAGAGACCATAGTACCAGTCATTAAAGCTTCGCCTGAATTTTCATGCAAGGTTTGTCTTGCTTTCATGCTGCTTCTTGCTTTGGTAAGGGAAACCTACAACAATTTGCTGATCTACTGCAGAGTCACTAAAACTGCATCAGTTGTCTAATGAGTCTAATATTTCTGTCCAATAATCCTCACCTGTCTGTCTGTTGTCTTTAACCTTCAACTCTAAATAGTTTAAGGCAAATTATCTTTTTGTCCTATGTCAGCAATGTCAGGAAAGGGGCTTTTACTGCCTAATAAAAAAAAAAATCCATTGGCACTTGGCACTAGCAGTCCTTCCAAAGAGATACTATACTGCGTTGCTGCAGTCGAATTTGCTTTTCCTCTTCTGCACTGGGATCATCTTGATTGGATGTCACTGCCTAGATGAGCATCTTGGCACTTAGCGTGCATATTAACTGGAGTGACAGCTGCAAACATGGTAGTTTCAACCTGCTAGATATACCAAGTGTACAACAGTTGTGTCCCATGTTTCTGCCACACTGAAATCCTGGACCATTTTGTCTTCGAAGGACCCAACTCAGTCCTGCCTAAGTAGCACTCACTAGGCTGAGAGGATTTAAAATCAGATGAAAGAGAGGAAACTAACACAGTGTCACAGCAAAGGAAAGGAGCTTTGTCACTGTTATAAGGATGTCAGAATAACAATAGGTTCCTGGTAAAACTCACAAGATCTTTGTTTAGCATCATGAAGTCTTCATCAGTCCTGGAGTGGTAAACAAGAAACAAGTAACTTCATTGGCATTATTCCACGTCAATCAAACTCTGCATTGTCCAGGTTACAATGGAGAAACTTAGTATACCCCTGCATCTCCAGGCTATCCTCCTTGACTTCATCCCTCCATCAGAGAAACTACACAGGGAAAGCACATATAAATTCCACAGCGATTAAAGCAGCTTTGAATCAGACCTTGCAATAATAAGTCTGATATAGGCCCAAATTTAAGGCACAAATCCACAGAAAAGTTTAGTTCCAGTGCTTGCAGAACTACTTTATTTTCTCACCAGACCCCCAACCTTTTTCAGTGCGGAAGATGAATAATGCTTGCAAGATGAATGGTGCTTATTGAATTGTTACTTTAAAGTTTTTATAATCCTCATTATTCATTGTATAGCCTTGGGCTTTATTTAATACACACCATTCAGAACCACTACTTAGTAGAAATATATTTTAGTTATTTTTCTCTTGGGTTTTTATGTTGTTCTTACTGTCATGGGTGCTTCACAAATGCAGCTTTCTCTTCACAAGATTCCTGAGGCAAGTTAATATTAGTATCTTCATCTTACAAATGAAGGACAGAAAGGTGGAGCAATTTAAGCAAGAACATTTCAAACATCCGCTATTTTTGGTTATTTCTCGAGAGGCACAAAGGCCTTACTTGAAGGACTTGCTCTGTGTAGCTGTCATGGTTTCATTTGAAGCTGGATGTGCTTTGTTTCCACATAGCCCACCACACATAGCTCAAGCCAGCACCGCAGAAATGAAAGCCTGGTACAAGCTACAGCACACCACTTCAATATGCAAAGCAATTTAAGTGATCGCTTGCCACCATCCCACCTTCCTTCTGTTCCCAGCCATATGTTCCCCTCCCCTCGCACCAGTGCTGGCACCTGCCCGACTCCTTCAGTGAGCTAAACCTAGAGAAAGGAATAAAAATGTGCAATTAGTTTTTGACAACAAGTTGCGGAATAAACTTCATATTCATAACAATGTATTATTATAAAGTATATTTATTATTAGTTTGTATTATTAATAATGCTGAAATAGCTATTTTATTTATAAATAATTATGTAATTATATATTCGTGTTAATTTACATAACGTATAATAATTATAAAAAGGTTTATGTATGAATAGTCATTATCACTGGACATTATTTGCAATTTATCTTAAATTATTTATAAATTATCATAAATTTTACATGTAATAAAACAAAACCGGGTAAGTTTTTGACACCCTAGCACCAAGCAGGGGAAGCGCCCACCGCCGGCAGCCCCTGCCGCAAACAGGCCCACGGCCCTTCAAAGAAATTTCATTTTCACGCGTCAGCCATCAATTAATTACCAGCAAAGCGCCTTCTGCTGCCCACCCCCGGGCCACGTCCCCCGCTCCCCTCAGCCCCTCACAGCACCCGCTGCCGCCCACCCTCCGGCTCCCCGACGGTTACACGCGGGACACGCCTCCTCGCCCTCATTGGACAGCTGTTCCCCCTGCCCCGTCCCGCCCGGAGGCGGGTTTGCGCCGCGGGGCGGGGTTTGCGCGAGGCGGAGGCGGAGTTTCGGCGTCGTCGCGCATGCGCGCGGGTGAGGCGGTTTGCGCGGGCGCTGCGCGGCCCCTTCGCCGAGCGGAATGTTCCGGCGTCCCCCGCGCAACTTCCGCGGCCGGCGGCGCGCCGCCTCCAGCGGCGGCAGCAGCGACGAGGAGCCGGACCCGGAGCCGGTCGTTGCCGCC
>NW_010973400.1:2765753-2793849 GCF_000737465.1 Haliaeetus leucocephalus
CCGCCGCCGCCGCGGAGGGGCCGCGGCCCCCAGAGGAGGCGGCGGGCAGCCCCGGGGACCGGGAAGAGAGCGGAAGGGCAGCCACCGGCCGAGGGCCGCGCCTCGCCGGAACGGGGCCGGCGCGGGGGGGAAAAGTGCTGCTGAGCTTCGGTAGTGAGGAGGAGCGGGAAGGTAAGGGGTTCGGCGGCGTCCCCCGGCTCCGGCGGAGCCTCGCCCGGCCCGGGGTGGCAGCCGGTACCCTGCCAGCGCCGGGGGCTCCGGGAGGAACAGCCAGGCTGGGAGCTGGGGGGAGCAGGCTGCTCCTCCGCACCCCGCGCACGGTGGGGGGGGGGGGGGCCCCCCTGCCCGGGCCCCGGGCTGGTGACCCGGGGAGCCACAGGTCACCTTTATGGTTCTTTGTGACCGAAAATAGGAATATCGTGTCATGGATAGGGCTGTTGTGAGGGTTTGTAGCAGAAAGGCGTATACAAGCACTCTGAAGATGACACATGTCCGTGCGCTTTTGGCTGGGAAGCTTCTGAAAGCTTGTTAGAGCAGAGAAAACTGTCTGTGTTTCCACGGCTGACTAGGCTTAAATAACTGAAACTTAGATGTTTAATTAACTCTTCCTGGGCTGTCGCTTTTGTGGCTGATGACACAAGACAGGTCAGGGCGGCTTACAGGAGTCACTTTGTGAGAGACACAGACTGCAGAGAAACGGTACGTTTCAACAGGACAGTGTTGCTGTATTGAGGAGGCTGAGCTGCACGGTTTTATATTAAGAGGTGATGGATCTTAAGTGATAAAGCCATAGAACTAGTTAGACTTAATGCGGCTAGAACTTCAAAAAATACGCTGCACGCACACAGGGGTTACGTGCACTTTATAGTTTATATATAGATATGCATATATACTGCTGTCTTTGTTTATGTTACTCAGAATCATTTTGTTTTATCTGGATAGGTGATGAAGAATTTTTTAAAATCAAAAAACCATCCTTCAATGAAGTGACCTTTAGAATTCAAAAGAAGGAAAACCTGCTGCCTGCACAGACAGAAACTGAAGAAAGCAAAAGTAAGTAATCTTTTCAGTTAAATGTTTTATGGACTACTTACATGAAAATATATTACAAAATCAGTAAGTGAAGAATGATGTACAGATACTGCCGTTAGATGTTTTTTACTTGTCAATTGAACCAGGGATTATACTTATAATGTTATGTTACAGGTTTACAATTTTAATGTATTTGTACTGAAATTATTTTCCGTATGACCTTGGCAGAACAGTACCAGAACTTGGAGGCTGTTCTTGAGAAGACTTGGGTATGCGGAACCCCAGTAGTACATCAGAATTAATAAACTTATGATAAATTCATACCTCAGCATCATACCTTTCAAACTGTGTCTTAACTATCCACTGCTTATTGCTATCAGGTTGCAGTTTGATCTGAGTGTTTGCATTGAGAGAAAATGTGAGCTTAGTAGGATTTTGTTTGATGAAATGTAATGTAAACCTCAAACTTTGTGTTATTAAGCTGTGTGCTATTACAGCATTTGAATATTTTAATTGAATACAGTCAATAGCCTTAATTGTTCTTGTAGTATTCCTAGTCTTATTGAACTATTGTAGGTTTCCTATTGGGTTATTTGGGGTTTGTGTGTTTTACAGTGTGTCTAAAAGTTCTCTTCCCCTCTATTCCCCTTTTGACACCTCTGTCAATTCACAGGTATACCCTAATTGCTACTGTTAGATAAAAATAAATCAGATTGAGAAATATTTCCCTTTGAGATTGTGATTGAGATGAGATGGTAAATTTTCTTAGTAACTTCTTATAAAAGTATACCTCATACTCTTATAACAGGTGGCACATTCTTTTGTTCAGTAATCTGATGATTTACTGAAGATGTAGTGGCAGGTGAAGAGAAATCAATGTTTTTAAAGAATTCGAAGATAATCAGAGACAAGACATACATAACCCTTTATAGTTTAAATAAGGACTCCCTCATTGTTAATGCTTAAAAAAAAAAAAGGCTTTGTAAATACAGTTTATAAAGTCAAGGGAGATGAATCCAAACATGCTGTGAACTATCAGGATATTAATCTGTTGTCATCCGGGAGCTTGGGTCATTGCTTTTGTGCCTGTAAATGTGCTCTGTGTCTCAGAACGACATACCAGTTTAAGGACTATCACAGATGCTTTGATTTGAGACGAGAACTGGCTTGTAATTTACTGTCTTGGAGTGTCAGAAAATTTGATGTGTTTTGATGAGGACAGGTGGAGATAAAGAAGTGACCAGTCTTTGCTGCAGCAAGGTTACCAGTTATGGCACATCAGATTCCAGCTGCTGAAACTAAAATCACAAATCTTACTTTTTTTCCCCTAATACAGAAATCTGTCAGTTGGTGCCTAGAACTGGCAACACCAAAGGCACTCGTGAAGAAGAGGAGGAGAAGGAGGATGAAAGTTATTCTTCACTAAGTGAGGACTACAACAGCTCAGACTCTGAAAATGAATCCAGCTCTCCACAAAGGAGGAAGGATTTATCACCAGGTTAGTTTCCTGGATTGTTATTTTAAAGGAAGTTATTTACAACAGTCTTTCAAGTACGTGATGAGATAGGTGAGATGAATCCCACTCAGCGTAAATCACATAACGTGTAGGCATCTTGTTTGTGGTGAGTCAGGGTTACCCTTCTTCTGAAAGAATAGTGATGGTTCCCCAATATTTTTGGTTGCAGATGTTTGTTGTATTTCTGTGTTCATTTTGGAAATGAAGCAGAAATTATGACCATTGGTTTCGGAAGAAAGGCAGCAAAAAATTCCTGTTTAATGATGTGTAATTCCCTTCATGAGATTAAAATATAACCTCACTTGTGCTGATTTGTAAACTTTGGATTCTTTTGTAAACTCACTAAGTTTAGTAACACTGATCTTGTGGGGAGATGGAAAAAAGGAGGATGGGCTAACAGCGATTTCTTTAAAAGAAAAACGTCTGAGCTTTGTTTTAGACTGAGGGCTGCTTTTATAGGATGCTTTTCCATCCCCTTATATTCAACAGAGTAAGCATAGTAGAAAAACGTCTTGTGTCCTATATTCAGAATTGTACAGTGATTCTGAACAGTGGTGATTACTGACATTAGGAGCGATACAGAGTGTTGCTTTTAGTCCTTTGTTTAAATATTCTTTCCCTTCAATGCAGGTAGTATCCCCAGTGCAGCTTGTATTGAGGCTGCTCGGAGGAAACGTCACTTAGCCAGGACACGGGCTGATTATCTTCCCCTGGATGTTTCAAACAGTCATCAGGTCTCTCAGAGAAGAGAAAGCAGTGATTTAGAGAGTGAAGATGAGTCTGATATGAAGAATCTCAATTTTGTTCCTAAAATGAGAACTCTTAGGGAGAGGATGACTGAACACATGGGTGAGTTTGTGCCATTTCTCCCAGTGGTTGTGGCTTTATTTTACTGATGTCTGGAACAATGTGGGACTTGTCCATGAAAGAGTGAGTGCAGCGCAAGGCTTTGCTTCTCAGGGGTCTTGGCAAAAGGGTCTACAGCTGGTGCTTGAGGTTTATATGGGACATTAACCTGGTTTAGGTGTCGCAAATGTGGTGCAGGATGCTTTGAGAAACATTTAAAAAATTATTTTTGGCATTATTGACTACAAAAAATTGCCTTGTTGGAGGCACAGTATTTAATGTGAATAAAGTTGCTGTAAATCTTGCCTCCTGCTTCTGGTCCGGTCTTCCGAGTGCTCTCCCTGCATTGACATTATGACTGTTCTTGGAAAAAGGAGAAAAAAAACCCAACAACACAGCCCTTCGGAAGTAAACAAACTTATTGCATACAAAGCGTATCTGGCTTTTCCTTTGCTTTTATCCTCCTATAGCTGCTTATAGTTTGTTTTATGAAGCACTGGTTTACTTTATTTGAGTAAGAGTTATAAGGAATGCATAACTATGAGCTGATTCTGCAATTCTGATTAATTTGAATGAGATATTTTTGTATCTATAATAGAGTGTATGTTTTGGAACACTCAAGGATTTGCTGTGTATAATGTCACTCACTGTGTTATAGTCTTTACTTACACTCTTATTTACATGTATTATACACAGCTTTGCTTTGAGACATAAAAGGGAGATGTTTGTGCTCCTTGTACTGCAGTAGTAATTGTATGAGAAACAGTAGGTTGGGGAAATTAATATTGGTGTGAATTCTTCAAATCCCACTAGCCGTTTCCAGGCCTTCCTTGTCTTTCAGTTTGGAAATCCTCCATCTGCAGATTTTTCATCTGCTATTTTTTGTGTGTATCATTTCCCAGTAATGTTCGGGAGAACCATTATTGCTTTAGAGGGAGAAGAACATGAGAGGGGAAAAATAAGGGATGTAATTGCATCTAATAATGATTGTTTTAACTTCCAGTGTCTGATGAATCAAGTGAAGAGGAAGCACAAATTAAGTGGGAAGAACAGCAAATAAAGAAAGCCGTTAAATTCTCTCAGGTGACATATGCTTTCCTAACCACTGGAAGTTGCTTTTTTGCTCATAGGCAAGAGAGCTTGTCTGGAGTACTGTAATATCTCTTTTCTGCCCTCTCATTAGAGAGCATTTTAGGAAGTTATACCCTGATTCTTCAGGGAAGAGATGATTAGAAGTATGGGAAGATGATAATGAAAATCTGTAACATCTTCTAGCTGTTCAGAAACAGGGTATGGTTGTCTACCTCAAAGGCAGATACCTGTATGTGATGGAAGACTGAAAAGCAGAGAATAAAATTCTGAACTCTGATTTCTTTGCTGCTGTGCAAGGGATCTTGAAAGCAAGAGCATGCAAATAATACAAATGTTAAAAAGTTGCAAAGTAAAAATTATTCTTTTATCATGCTAAACTTCTGTTGGGTGGCAATCTGAGAGCTCTTTTCACAGTTCAGCAGAATGCTGTCTTTTTTTTTTTTCTCATAAATAATTGGCAAAAATAAATGGCGTATTTTCTGATGAGCTAGAAGTTTTGTTTCTGGCTTGAATCACCTACTCTGTATCAGACTAGGAAAATATGAATAGCCAGTTCTTTATGTCAGAATAGACAATTGTAGAAATTTTTGCCCATTAAAAAGGAGTAGGTAGAGGACTGGGAGAAAGTTACATCTTTCTGCTGCTGAATTTCAAATCCAGTATGATTGGTGTTCTTAGGTCCTCATACTCTACTTGTTTCTGGAAAATATTAATTTCTGCTGTTCAGGGAACTGCAACAATTTTTAGTAGCAGACCTTTTTAGTCGTGGGCTCAGTTGCTTCAACTGATTGTGTTTTGGCTAGATTTTAATAGACAAACTTCTACTGCTTTAGAATACAAAGTGTCTTTTAATTTATAAGCTAAAACTCAGTGGAATCCTTTTTTAGTTACAATTACAGTTAAGCTGAGTTGTCAGAGTGGAAAACCTGTCTTGGCCACTGGCTTTGTCAGAAGGTAACATTCATATTTATTGGGGGGGTGAAATCAGAAAGTTTACTATGAGAAAATAGAATATTAAATGACTAATAGATGGTAAACAATTTATCATAAAGATATTCAAATGGTTTTAAAAAAGCAAGATATGAGTAAAAACAGATATTATCATCACCACTTGGCTGTAGTTTATTTCTACATTTTATATTTAGAATCTTGATACTAGCGAAGTCTCAGCTGTTAGTATAGAAGCATTATGCATTACTGAAAGCTATTAATATTTTCAGACCAAGACAGCAATTTAAGTATACCCTAAGTTACGGATTACTTTGTGCTGTTTATATGTGTATGCACTATATGTTTTTATACAACATATCTACGCAGTTTTTTATACTTTCAGTTTTTCTTGCTTTTGTCTTTTTCTGTACAACATTTTCTGTACTTAATTTGATAATTAAAAAACATATCTTTATATTGTATGCCTTGTATATTTGAATGATAGATGTTGTTGATCTGTAGAGCTGCAGAGGGCAAACTTGTGTAATTGGTGTATTAAAAATTAACACTTAAAATTCTTGCAGGAAACTTATGATGATGCTTCCCTGCATAAATCTCAACCAGCTAAACCAAAGTTTGATCCCTCTGTTTCTCTACCACCTGTGAACTTGGAAATTGTGAAGAAGCGACTAACTGAAAGGTAAATCCTGCTCTTATGAACTTAAATGTTGAGTTGTCTGAGTTTTTTGTCACAGAATGAGAGATGACAGCTTTGAAGTCTTATTCTTTTTTCCTGAGTGTTGGAGGATTTTTGGCTTGTTATTTCATGTGTAATGTGCCTGTTACGATGTCTAGTAGAGTACTACAAATTTTTTTCTTTACTTGGCAATGCTTTGTTGTAGGGGAGCATTTGGACTTTTCAAGAGTGTTTTATCAACTAGAACTTTAGAGAGTAAGTTCATTTAAATGGCAGCAGCTTTTTATGCTTGGTAGTTTTTGGCAGGAGCATTGGTTCAGTGTTCCGTTTGCCCAGCAAGCAAAACTTCAACTGAGGCAGATGGAGCTGGCAATCGTAGCCTTCTTACCGTGGTTCTTATACCAGCTGCAAAAATAGCTCAGTATTTTCTAAAGCAGGAGTAAATTCTCTGCAGCCTGTTTAGGCAAACTAGAACCTGCCTTGTTTTTTTTCTTTAGTTGTGTGCCAGGCTGTGACTTTTCTTTAGCAGTTCAGCAGCTGTCATATGGGCAGCTGAAGTGTCCTGGGATGGAGGTGGGAACCTCCAAGAGGGTGTGTGAGAAGGACAGCTGGGGTCAGGCATCCTAAGGTAAGCCATCCCCTGTCATCTCTCAGACCACTGGGAAGCAGCTGTTCAGATAAGTTTAGACAAGTAACATTATACAGCTGAAACATAAATATGTGCTATGGGCTTGTACCGAGCTCTCTCTGTATATGCTTTGCTTTGTACAGGCCATCATTGACCTGCTTGTTTAGAGAATTGCAACTAAATTGGATTAAATATTTTTGTGGAATTATATGCTTTCTTTGCCATAATCACCTGAAAGGAATGAGTTAAATGAAGTAGGAATTTACGTACAGAATCAAAGAAGAAAAATGAGAATAAAGCTATCAAAAGTGGGACACCTACCTGGAAAATAGCAAGAAGGGGAGGGGGACCCTGGTTGATGTAAACTTTATAGGTGTGGTTAACATGCTAAATGCTGAAATAGCCTTTTTTTTTAACTTCTAGCAGAGTAGAGAACAATAGCTTAGTTCAATTATTTTCATTGGGAAGTGTTTCCTTCTTCAGGGAAGTGAAATAAGTCTGTTCCTTGATTCTGTTACAGGCTTGCTCAAGCTGAGCAATCACTTGAGATATGTAAGGAAGGAAAGGGGAAAAAAAAGAGGAAGCAGAGTTGTAAATATATGTAAATGTTCCTGTGCTGCCTACCTAATAGTGACAGCTATAGACATAGGTTCCTGGATTTTATCACCTACTAGCAGCAAGAGTCCTTAGTTGGTTTGTATTTAGTAGTGAACACATGTTGAATGCTTATAGTTGCTCCTATCCATGCAACTTAAATTAAACTGGTATGGACATACTGGCATGAGCTGAAGTTTTATCCAGATCATGTCGGGTAGAATCCATTTAATGTGATGTCACAAAATTTGGCTTTTTATGTTTTTGGGAACCATGGTGTACTGAGAGATCTAGGTAAATTGTTAGTGGTGCTTTCAAAACTAGCACCATAAGTGACATTTGAGTCTCCAAAGCATGATGCTTGTCCATGCCCCTTACTTCTGCAAATGTTGGCATGGGTATATGTTTCAACACTTATTAGCTGAAATGCAAGTGCTGTTATTAGCACAGGCAAAGATTTTGTATGTGATTATACTGGGAAAAATATTTTGGAATGTATCAACTGCTATTTTTGCAATTGTCCTGGTTTCGGCTGGGATAGAGTTAATTTTCTTTCTAGTAGCTGGTATAGTGTTATGTTTCGGATTTAGTATGAGAAGAATGTTGATAAGACACTGATGTTTTTAGTGTTGCTAAGTAGTGTTTATACCAAGTCAAGGGTTTTTCAGCTTCTCATGCCCAGCCAGCAAGAAGGCTGGAGGGGCACAAGAAGCTGGGGGGGGACAGAGCCAGGGCAGCTGACCCAAAGTGGCCAAAAGGGTATTCCATACCATGGGATGTCATGCCCAGTATATAAACTGGGGGGAGTTGGCCGGGAGAGGCAAATTGCTGCTCGGGATCTAACTGAGCATTGGTCAGTGAGTGGTGAGCAATTGCATTGTGCATCACTTGTTTTGTATGTTCCAATCCTTTTGTTATTGTTATTATTATCATTATTAGTTTTTTCCTTTCTGTTCTGTTAAACTGTTCTTATCTCAACCCTTGAGTTTTATCTTTTTCCTTCAGATTCTCTCCCCCATCCCACTGGGTGGGGTTGGGGGGGAAGAGTGAGTGAGTGGTTGCATGGTGCTTAGTGACTAGCTGGGGTTAAACCACAACAGCAATAGTTTTAGTTGACTGGGTTTCTCTTTTTTAGGATAACGACATTACAGGATGTACACCGTGCCCACCAGAGGGAGTATGAAAAATATGTAGAGGACATTGAAAGTTCAAAAATGACTGTCCAGGAGTTAGAGAAGTCTTCGGATGCAGCTCTGAATTACAAATTCTACAGAGCCATGAAAACATATGTAGAAAACTTGATAAACTGTTTGAATGAAAAGGTAGGTATATCTTCCTCTTCCCTTTTTTTTTTTTTTTTTTTGATGATAAAGGTGCATTCTGTCAACAAAAGATTAGGGTTTTTTGTTTGGAAATTATGAGGGAAACCACTCAGTTAAAAATCAGTTCTATCAGAAATTTTAATGTAACAAGAAACAAAATATAGGGAAAACAAATCAACCCTCACTGTGACCTAAAGTGGTGATCGAGCTGGTATAGGTGTACCAACTTAAGCTATGGTCTCACTAGGTTCTGTTGGATGAAAGCAAAATGTTATTGGAGGGAGTTTTCTGGAGGTCTAGTAACTAGAGTGTGTTGAAGTTGAATGAGAGATGGTGCTTAAATTCACTTTTGAGATCTCTCTAAATGTCTTTACTGAAGGTCATATAACAGAGGTAGTAAGGATTTCACATTAGGTTTGAGCTGAGATTGAGTTAGCAGAGCTGTGCGAGAATTTGTCTGTTATTGGCTGCATGTTTCCTGAACTGCAAACATTGTGTATTTAAAAAAGGCGAGGAGCTGCCTAAAGTTTGGCCTCAGTGAAAGTAAACTGCTGTTATCCTCTATAAATAGTGCTATGAAATCTAATTTATGTCACTTGATTGTATTGCAGTTCATAGAATCAATTGTAGAATACCAGGTTGGAAGGGACCTCAAGGATCATGTGGTCCAACCGTTCTTGGCAAAAGCATGGTCTAGACAAGATGGCCCAGCACCCTGTCCAGCTGAATCTTAAAAGTGTCCAATGTTGGGGAATCCACCACTTCCTTGGGGAGATTATTCCAATGGCTGATTGTTCTCACTGTGAAAAACTTTCCTCTTGTGTCCAACTGCAATCCCCCCAGGGGTAACTTGTACCCATTACCCCTCTTTATGTAACTTTAAGGAGAATTAATGAATAGATTTTCTTCAATGGCTAGTGGCTCAAGAGCAAAGTGAAAGCTAATTAAGTACACCAATAGTGTCTGATTGAGCACTTTTGTATGAAGTCTTGGGTAGTCCCATGATGAGCAACTGGCATTTAGTTTGTGTTTTTCAGTCTTACATAACAGTCTGAAAAATTCCAATGACTCCAAACATACTTTTCAGTCTGTAATACGTTGGTTCTAACCAAGTACTGAAAACTGTTTTTTTGTTTGTTCTTTTTGCATTTTATTTGATTGAAAATCTGGTTGCTGTTTATTATATTTCAGCTGAAATACATTAATGAGCTAGAATTGGCTGTACATGTACTTCTTCAGAAACGAGCTATGATGGTATTGAAACGAAGGCAAGATGACCTGAAAAATGAATCTGCTTATATTCAGCATCTGACAAGTTAGTATGAAGTTAAAAGTTATTTTCTTATTGAAACATTCACTTTTCGAGCAGAAATATACAATTACTTTTTTTGGGTGAAGTATTTTATTTTCGCCTTTGACCTCCTTTCCCCTTTTGTCAGTAGCCATGTTCTACTATACCTCAGTTGGAATCCTCACCTCAGTAAGGTCCATGATGTTATTTTTCTCTGGTTTAATAGTGAACATAACATGATCAAATACTTTGTTAATTTTGGGTTATTCAAGTCAGCAATTTCCCATCAATATTTAAAAATAAATGTGTAGTTGGTGTTCTAGTAGGTCTTAAGTGGGAGAAAGCTTGCGATGTAGGATTCTGTGAATATATGAAAAAGCAATGTGTTTACTTGGCAACATCGTGCTTACATGTGAGTCTTTAAGGCTGTGTGTGTGCTCAGAATGGAGATTTCAGACTAGGAGGTGACACGTGAAGGGAAGGACATGAAGAAAGAAACATCTTTGTGTAAGGGTTTTATCAAAAACAATTTTATTTTTGTCCATGTAGGAAAAAGTATTACGACTTTCTCATTTCATGTTTTTTTTTTTCCACACCAATATATTGTTTGTATGCTGTGTGAATCTTTAGCTGCTGCTTTTTAAAAGAAACCCAACCTCCGAAACCAAACCCTTTAGAACTGTTTAGGCAAAGCTAAGAGCAATATGCTTGGAGCTGCTGGGACCAGATGGGGGCCAGATGCACCAGTTTCTGGTAACTACTAATCATATGGGTTCAGTCTTCTCACTACACAGGATAAACTGCTGATTACAGAAGGCTATCAGCCTCTATGATTTTTGTAAAATGGTGTAGCAGATTGACAGCAGGTGTTAAGAAAAGGGTAATGCCATAATAATAGTTGCCATTGAAATGATTTTACTTCTAGCTCATTACAAAGGAGACTGTACTTGCATGTTTAACAGCACTTTTAATTGTTTTTTATGTTCCTAGTTGTATTTAATATAGTGGAAAGGCTGTTTTTTCTTACATGATAATACTTTAGTAGTACGCTTTTTTAGGTGTGTTGTGCACATATCAGCCAGCTAATAGTACTACAGATGAATGGCCCAACTAGAAAATGCTTCTAGTTTCTACTTCTGTGTTGGACTCAAGAATCAGAGTAGGGGTAATTGTGGGCACACAGTTCGGTGACCACTCAGATAACAGGAGGCAGTGGGGAGCTGACTAGTCTTGAAATCGAAATGCAGTGATTTTTGACTAGTGTAAATTAGGGATTTAACTTCCACTACAATGTTGGAACCAAACCTCAAAAGTTATTCTAATTTATTACATGATTTCATTTTTGATATACAGGACAAAGTTAGGTCCCTGTGCTTGCCTTTCACACTGCTAAGAACCTGCCGTGGCAGGCACTAAGTTCCTTTTCCAGGATTAGGACGCAGTCGCTGGAATGTCATCAAACTCGCCTTTTCATCAACTGCTGTAAGGGAACAACCACATCTGACTATATGCAGTTAACATTTACTGTGCGTTACTCTGGAGACTGTTAAGAGTTTTGATTAGGAGGTTTGATTTTTTTCTTTGGCTGTTTTCCAAATGAAGAACAGTAGAAGGAGAATGTGTGTTTCCTGTTTGAAAAAATAGGAACTTTAAAATCATACCATTTTATTTTTGACTGTTTCTCTCTTCTGATAGGTGGGGATGACAAACCAGCTAATGGTGGATTGGAAGATGATGAGAAGGCACAGCTTCTGGAAATGTGTGAACATCGAAGGTAACTATTACATACAGGTCCACTTAACTAATGTACTGTGTACTGACTTCCTGTCATTTTTGCAGTGACGAATGTAAGCCTGTAGGATTACTCAATGAGATTACACAAGAAATATGTATTTGCTTTCCAAAACTTGAAGTATTTGGAAACCATTATTTGTGAACGTCATTCTCTTCATATTGATTTGAATCTGAATGCTAATAGGTCCTGTTATTTTAAATTAACAAGTCTTAAGTGAAGCAAAACTGTATGAGGGGAGCTTTTTCCCTCCCATTTTAATAAATAATACTATGACCTTGAACAGAAATATATTTTTGTATTATTGTATAGATGGCAAAAATAGGCGGTATTGTTGCTGCTGGGGGGGTGGTGGTGAGTGAAGCAAAGCAACATCTATCTACCCCTGCTCTGCTATCGATGTAGGTCAGACAGATACTACATTTTGGATATTTGGATATTATAGTGTTCAGAGATTGGTACTGATTTTTTTTTAAGTTATTGGGAGCTTTGAAAGTTTTACAGTTACATTAGTGCCTTAACTCATGAAGTTACTTTGAAGCAGCAAGAACCTTGGAATTTAAATGAAAAACTGTATAATGAGAACTTCCACTTGAAGCAGTTAACCTTTAATGCTAATTGATGTAAATAACCATACAAATGTGTTTATGCAATATCACTTTCATATCATATATCATTTTCCTGTGGCATAGATGCAAGCTATTGATTTTGCAGTCTGTTATGATTCTTGGTGTCATGGCAATAGTTTTTTAAGCCCAACTGGCACTTGGATGCTATCACAATTTTTATGTGGGTTGTTGCACAAGTACTCCAGAACTGAGATGACAAAGGCCAAGAGCTCAGTAGTTTACTATACGCTAAAACTGTCGGAGACAGCGTCCAGTACTGTGCTAGATGTTCAGTGTTTCAGGTGGGATGAGTTATTAGCCTCATCAGTGGGAATGAGGTGAAGTGAAGGTTATTACATGGTTCATAGGGGAGATAGAGATGGTGCTCTAACCTCTTTTATGTCATTTCCGAAATCTCCCTCTCCTTTCACAGTTTGTGTGCTTTTAGTTACATAATTACTATTGCTCCCTCATTGCCTTTCCTTAGGCTGTTGCTCTTGCAACTTGCTTTAAGTATGTTTTTTGAAGTCAGATTATTTTTCATTAAGCTTCCTTCTGCATACATGGGAGAGGATAACTCATCTGAGTTCATTACAAAATACAGGACTTGCAGACGGCAAATGAGAGAGTGTTCAGGAGAAGCTGATCACCATGAAGGCATGTCAAGTGACGATGAGCTGACTCCGTCAGAGGTGACAGAGTTCCAGAAGAGCAAAGGTTGGTGACAGTCTTACTGTGATGTCCTAGAAAAAAAACCTCTTTCTGATATTTTTTAAATGATTTTTTTTTTTAGGAAAGGTGAAGAAATACTTCATTTGACTTACATATTTTTAGTTATACACTGTAGACAAGATGCATTCAGACAATTCTGACTAATGACTTGGGAAGAATAGGTGTATGGTTGTAGATTTCTTTTGGTATGAATTATGTGGTGGTGGCATTACGCATGACTGTTTCAGCTAGAAGTAACCTCTTTTAGATTATGCCAAAGCTGATCTGACAGTACTCAATCCAATGCTACAACGTGTTTTATATAATCATTGTTTTCTAAAGATAGAGTGAATTAAAGGCTGGCATTTTAATTATCTTGAATGAATGGATGAAGAGGAGCAGGGAAATGCATACCTTTTCTCCAGATAACAGCAGCAGGGTTTTCGTGTCTGAAATTTTATCACTGTGGTATAAAGTTTGAAACATAGTGGTTGTATAAAACTGTGGAATAGACCATGAGGAAACTTGCCTTTTTTGGTCTTCTGACAGTATTTTTTTCTGAAACTGGGTTTTCCAGGGAGCCAGTTTTAAAACCCATTTCAGTGTCAGGTGTGTCAAAGATAAATTACAAATGCCATTATCATATAGATATTTCTTATGTCCTATAGATACATAAACTCTTCAGCTTATGCCTCAATAAGTTCTGTGATTGTTTCTTTTTATTCCCAATGAATATTATCCATAGATAACCTTTTGGAGGATAGTAGGAAAGTCTTTGAAGATGTACATGCAGATTTTTGTGACATCAGAAAAATCCTGTTGAAATTCCAGGAATGGAAAGAGAAGTTTCCTGACTCTTACTGTGATGCCTATATCAGTTTCTGCCTGCCTAAGCTATTAAATCCATTGATCAGAGTTCAGTTAATAAATTGGAATCCTCTTGAGGTAGGTGCATCAGCTGACTTTGTTTTCTTCAAAAATTGTATGTGTGGTGTATTATGTATTAATATGAAAAATGAGATGTTTTTTCTATGTATAGCACAGTGCATTAGAAATGAAAATAGAAAGATACTGTATTGGTCTCAGAACTTGAAGCATGTGGTTGGAATCTTGTTAACTTTCTCCTTTCCCCCTACTTCCAGGCCCTTTTCCAACACCCCCTGTAAAAACATTTCTTCTCCTGAGTTCTTTGAAGACACTTTAGCAATCCCACCTTTTAAGTTATAGCTTTGAATCTAGTGTTTGTGATTTGCTCGTTTGGCCTGTTCAGTGGTGAAGGTGGATCTGAAATTAAGTGGGAATCTATGGTATCATTGGATGGAGCTCTTCCTTTAATCCTGACCAGCTGAACAACTAACAGGAATGATCTTTCAGCAGAATTTTACAGAGTTGGAAGAGATGCCCTGGTTCAGAGCTATAGAAGAATTCAGTGATGCCAAAAATGTATCTGAATCAAAAAGGGATAATGATACTGATCAAGAAGTTTTGCCTAGAGTGATTGAAAAAACTATTCTTCCAAAAATTACAGGTATAGTAAGATTGCCTTGAAAATGTTCACTGCAACTAGGCAACGAAACCTTAAATAAAAGTGATAGCTATCAAATAATGTTAGTTATATAATGGTGCTCCAAGATGTAGTGAGTACATGGTTCCACCGAGTGAAGCTAAGGTAGCCTCTTTTTAAGATTATTGTGAGAGGCTTAGCTTTTTGTATGTTTACTTCTGTTACATTGTAAGGCCTTGAAACTAGAGCGGATAGCTACTTGCATACTGTGAATGCAATAAATTCCTATTTTTTTTTTTTCAGCATTTGTAAAGAGTGTGTGGGATCCTTTATCTACTTCACAGACAAAGAACCTTGTACAGCTTTGCAATAACATCTTTGAAAAACAAGTCCTTTCCAAACGTGAATGCACTCAAGCAAAAAAGGTAAAAGCTCCTGTGGTACTGGGGAAGGGGGAACTTCATCCACTGTGTGTGCTTTCTGTGCATGCACTTAGAACATCATCCTGAAGTTGTTCGGTTCTGATTACTTGTTTATTTTGTCACTTCATATTAAGAAGATTTGACAGTTAAACTTAGAGCTCTTTGATGCTCTCGTTATTAAAGATGATGGGAGATGGGACACTTATAAAGTAGATCTAGAATTTTAAAACGTGGAAATCCCCAAAGGTTAATTACTTGGCTAGGAGAAAGACTACTTTGTAATCTTAGCAATCTTTTAATAATGACTTCTATACACATAGTCACTCCAGCATGCCCTTCTTCAGCCTGATTGTGGTTTTAAACCTCCAGATTTACATCAGAATATCTAGTATAAAACTGGTGAAATGGGATGAATGTTTAGGCCCTGAGTATGAAAAGAAATATTTTTAAGAAAATGTTTATGCCTTCCAACTGAGCCTTCCAAAGGTTGCTGATTTGAAACCATGCCTTGAAGTTGAGTGGTACAACTGACCTTAGCCGAGATATTGTTTGTACAGAAAGTAAACCAAACCAGAACTATAAATAAATAAATAAGCTTTTAAAAAAAAAAAAAAAAAAAGCTAGGTGGCAATCTCTGGCACCTAAAAGCCTGTTGCCCAAAAACGCATACTACCCTAGCTATGGTGATTTTTATTTTTTTACATACAATTTCATGGCTTTTTATGAGATCCTATGTGCATAACTTATTTTGTTGTTAATCTATACATTTTTCCTGCTGCCTTGCAAACTAATATGCAAAGAAAGGTCTTGGGGAAATAACTTAAAAAAACCCCAAACCCTTTAGATTATAGATAATTACAGCTGTGATTTGTCTACTGTTTTTAATGTAGTCATGGTCTCAGTGTGTATTATATACAAGTGGCAACTGTACTTAGCTCTAATTAGCATTTTGTGGTTCTAGATGAGCAAATTAACCATTGAAGTTGTTGTAAATGGAAGATGAAGTCTTTCTTCAGAGGACGTATTAATAATTCTTTTTAAACAGGATTTGTTGAACATGGTTGTCCTAAGAATGAAGAAATCTGTAGAGGAAGATGTCTTTATTCCTCTGTATCCTAAAAGGTAAGCTGAGTCAGACTTTTTTAAGCTTTTTCTTTTACTTAAATTCCCGTACCCCTCTTCCTCACAGATGTAGATGAAATATTGTAGACATCCATTAACAGCTAATGGAATAAGCATGCCTTCCACTCTCGTGAGACCCCACCTGGAGTACTGTATTCAGCTCTGGGGCCCCCAACACAAGAAGGGCATGGACGGGTTGGAGCAAGGCCAGAGGAGGACCATGAAGATGATCAGAGGGCTGGAGCACCTCTGCTATGAAGAGAGGCTGAGAGAGTTGAGGTTGTTTATCCTGGAGAGGAAAAGGCTTCAGAAAGACTTTATAGCAGCCTTCCAGTACCTAAAGGGGGTCTACAAGAAAGCTGGAGAGGGATTTTTTACAAAGGCATGTAGTGATAGGACAAAGGGTAAGGGTAATGGCTTTAAATTAAAAGAGGATAGATTTAGATTAGGTGTAAGGAAGTTCTTCACTGTGAGGGAGGTGAGGCACTGGAACAGGTTGCCCAGAGAGGCTGTGGCTGCTCCATCCCTGGCAGTGTTCAAGGCCGGGTTGGATGGGGCTTTGAGCAACCTGGTCTAGGGGGAGGTGTCACTGCCCATGGCAGAGGGCGTTGGAACTAGATGATCTTTGAGGTCCCTTCTGACCCGAGCCATTCTATGATTCTACTGTTACAGGAAAGGTTATGAAGGAAAAGTTCCTGTTTATGAAGTCTTTCTAGTAAGGGTAACTCAATGCTTTTTTGCTTCTGTAACCAAAAGTTTTCCAGTATATGAGGTCCACAGTCTGGTTTTGGCATAGCAGCTTACATCCGAGGGCCTGTGTTAGTTTAGGTGGTCTGGTGTCATGTCTGTGTGTCCCCTGATTCCTCCTGTCATTCTTAAAATAGGGTTTATATTGCTGATGCTTATTCCTGGGCACTATTTCAAAGGTGGGATTGAGTAGGAGTCTGGGAGATGTGGCGTTAAGATACAGCTAAGAGAGAAGCTTTGCTAAAGCTGGTGTAGGATGTTTGGTTCTAAGCCATGCTGGTTTGTTATGAATCCATGATATGTAGACACGGGTGTTTCCAACTTCTAATTTTATTGAAACTTATTTCATAGTAGTTGTATTATAATGGGTTCAAATCAACAGCTGTTTCCCTAGACCTTTATTCTGATTGTGGTTGTCACTGCTGAAAGAATGTCAGAATTAACATTCATCAGTATCTAAGACATCAATTGTCAGTTTATCTTCTTTTAAGAGCAAACAAAAAATAAATCCTTATTTTACCTTTTTTCTTCTTTCCATGACCAGCGCTGTGGAAGACAAATCATCACTATGTTCTAAATTTCAAGAAAGACGGTTTTGGTCAGCTGTTAAGGTAGAGAAAATATACCTATTTTTTATTTGAAATTCCTTTTAGTGAAAAAATACTTTGCAGTCAGTCAGGAAATACATCTTCAGGCAAGTCTTAGTCCTGGGAGATTAATACATTTTTATTAGTATGGCTAACCATTTTTCTCGGTGAAGGTTGTGTTCTCTGTGCAACCTGCGTGTGATGATTTAAGAATGAACCATAAATGAATGCTTTTTTTCTGTTTACCCAACTGATACATGTTCTGCAAGATACTTTGGTCTGACCATCTGTTCTTGCTGGTTCTTTTTTTTTTCCCTTGAGCGGGTCAGCCAGGCCTGTTGGCCTTACATCATGCTAGTTAGTCACCGTCACCCACTGCTACGGGGACAGACAGGTTCTTTTGGGGATCTTGGGCAGCATGATGATGGCACTAAGTTGTAGGTACAATTAAAGTTTTATTGTGGTTTTTTTAACAGAATTTTGTGATCAGCATAGCACAGTGTTTTATGATCTGAGTAGCACAGGATTTTTATAATCAGAATCAGTGTAGCACAATTTTATAAGTAGCATAGCACAATTTATAGGACAGCTTAGCTTATGGTTCCTAATCACCTGGACCCTCTGCAGATCAGGTCAAATCTTAACATTTGGCTTGCAGTATCAATAATGCAACAGTCATAACATATAAAAGAATGTGAGTCACTCCATCTGCGGAGGAAGCAGAGGACAGTAGAGGTGTCCCTGGCCACCCTGGGGGGCTTATGGGTCTCACTATCCAGCAGTAGTTCTGGTGCAAGTTCCCCTTAGGACTTGTAACTGCTTGATTTTGTAGACAGTGCTCTGTGTGCTGTTCTTTTTCCCTGTTCTGTGATGGGGTCATCACCACCACAAAGTTGGCCAGGTGCCTGGGGTCTTCAGGGCCGGTAAGGAGGGGAGTTGATCAGCCTGGCTCTCAGGAATTTTGAGGCTGACAGAGAGGTGAAGAAGAAACCTGTTTGGTTCGTCTGCTTGGTGCACAGGACCTTCATGGTCTGGTAATGAGGAGAAAGGGGACTAATATGTGACCAGCTCAGTCACAGAGAATGGCTGTTTGCCTTATAAAATGGCATTAGTTATGCTAACCATTATTGTAGAATGTAATTACTGTGCGTTCATATAAGCACATCAGTATAGTTTTATTTGGGGGTGCTGAGTTGGGGATTTCTGAATGCCTGTGATTCAATTCCTACTTAAGATGTGTTTCCTCTAGGAATAGATTTGGATTCTTACTAAAGATGAGACTTAAATGCATAAAACCCCATTAAAATCCCAGACAGTACTGCAGTTCCCCAGCTATTCATGATACCTAGCCCTGCGTAGGCTTCCTGTTGTTGTGATGCAGAGCTTCCTTTCTGTTGAAAAGCTTGAGAAGTTGGGATTCTGATCCCAGCTTCTAGGACTGTGTATTGTGTTTTCCTGGAAGTCAGACCTGGGTGCTTTCCTCTGCAGACTGACGTTTTCTCCTTTTAGTTTTTGATTTCTTCACTGTCACAGTGGTCGTCTTTGAAGGGGTGATAATGGAGAGTAGTTTAAAGTGTTCTTGCTCTGTATATCTGTTGAATAGTTGTCACATTTTTTTTCTGGAGTGGAGGTGTGAATTCAGTCACCCCAGGGAAAATAGTACTGCATCTCATCTGTGTTAAACTTTTGGGACCTACTTAATACTTAGGCTAGTGTAACGCATCTGTGCTTGAGACTGCTCTGTGGCACTGAGACCCACTGCCATTGTGCAGCCCTCCCACTCATGCTGTTAAGCTCTGTCTCTTAATACAGGTTGCCATCTTCACAGTGCTTATTAGGAATGGCCTCTAAACCATGCCCAGAAATTGTATGGAGGAATACTAATTGGCTTGGGTGAGAAGTGAGCCAGGAACTCTTCTAATGCAAAAGTACAGGTGATGGAAGTTCAGTGTTTGTACCCTGGTATTGCCTAACTTGCCTAGTGTAGATAATCATGTTTTGAGCTACGCTATTTGTTTAGTACACTGTGTACTTTCCTGATTAACGCTGGCCAGTGGAAGCACTCCTTTTCCTTTGATCTATGTTTTAGTCATTCATGCAGTTAGATGGAGGTGTCCCATCAGATACTTGAGAAATGTGCAAAGGTGGTGGGCTTTGTGAGTGCTTTTTGACTGGTGACTGCAAAGGCAGCAGGCTGTGTCTGTGACGGTGAAATACCTTGAGGTTAACAGCTACCTGAAAATTAACTCAGAATAGGTTAAGGGAAAAAATAATAACGTTCTTAAATCAGACTCAAAAATGACAACAATTGTAAGGATTTATAGTGATAGGGGCAACAGAAGAAAACTCTCAGTACCTCATAATACTGATATCAACTACAAAAAAATCTCTTTGTGCTGCTATGAACTGTGGCTACCAACCTCATCATGTTATGAGGGACTGTGTGTAGTCTTATCCTGAGCAGATGTAGGAACTTCTTTTTTTTACTTCTGTCTTGGATTCTCTGATGGTTTGCTTAGAATTGGATGTCACTTGGTTTTGGTCCCTATTTCTTGTAGGGGGAGTGTCTTAATACTCTTTCCTTGTTTCATGCTTTCAGATTTGACTGCTAAGCTCTTCTGTGTAAAGCACAGTCATCTTCTCTACTTGGGCCTTAGCAAATTGTTAACCTATTAGAAGGGTAAAATGTTCTTCCCAGCTTTGGAGGTGTGGTGGGTTGACCCTGGTTGGACGCCAGGTGTCCACCAAAGCTGCTCTATCACTCACCTCCTCAGCTGGACAGGGGAGAGAAAATATAACAAAAGGCTGGTGGGTTGAGATAAGGGCAGGGAGAGATCGCTTGCCAGTTACCATCACAGGCAAAACGGACTCGACTTGGGGAAAAAAATTAATTTAATTTGTTGCCAATCAAATCAGAATAGGATAGTGAGAAATAAAACCAAATCTTAAAAACACCTTCCCCCACACCTCCTTTCTTCCTGGGCTCAACTCCCAAATTCTCTACCTCTTCCCCCCAGCAGTGCAGGGGGATGGGAAATGGGGTTGGGGTCAGTTCATCACACATTGTCTCTGCTGCTCCTTCCTCCTCAGGACTCCTCACACTCTTCCCCTGCTCCAGCGTGGGCTCCTCTCCTCATGGGGCCACAGGTCCTCCAGGAGCCTGCTCCAGCGTGGGCTTCCCACGGGGTCACAGCCTCCTTTGGGCACCCACCTGCTCCAGCATGAGGTCCTCCCTGGGCTGCAGGTGGAGATCTGCTCCACCGTGGACCTCCCCGGGCTGCAGGGGGACAGCCTGCCTCACCATGGTCTTCCCCACGGGCTGCAGGGGAATCTCTGCTGGGGCGTCTGGAGCTCTTCTTCCCTCTCCTTCTGCACTGACCTGGGGGTCTGCAGCGCTGGTGCTCTCACATATTCTCACTCCTTTCTTCTCCGGCTGCAGTTTCTGTTGTGCAGGTTTTCTCCTCCCTCCTTAAATCTGTTCTCCCAGAGGCACTACCACCATCACTGATGGGCTCGGCCTTGGCCAGCAGCGGGTCCGACTTGGAGCCGGCTGGCATTGGCTCTGTCGGACATGGGGGAAGCTTCTAGCACCTTCTCACAGAAGCCACCCCTGCAGCCCCCCTGCTACCAAAACCTTGCCACAGAAACCCAATACAGGAGGTCATATATACACATATTAGGGAACAGTTCATATGCAGATATAAAATTAATTATCCTACTTGATAAGGTTATTTACTATATGCAGCTTATTAGTGGTTAAATGATAGTAAGTTTGGAGAGTGTGAATCCTAGGTTTTGAGTACTTAAATTGGATGGACATAATATTATCTTTTAATCTTTATCTTGCATAAAACTTGTAATATTGTTTTTTAGCACACTTCCAGCCACCAGGTATACATATTCTCTGTTTCTTCATTAATGCAGCTGCTCTCCAATGTTCTTCTTTGGGATGGGATTGTACAAGAAGATACGGTCCGTGATTTGGGACTGAGCAAGTTGCTGAATCGTTACCTTCTTCTGAACCTCTTAAATACACCACTAGGACCAGAAAATATAGAAAAGTGTACTAAGGTAAAAGATAACATGTACATTGGCATTGAAAAAGCTAAAAGCTTTTTTCTTTTTTTTTTTTTAAACATAGAGGGGTCAAAACTGAAGATGGAATATTTAAATTTAAAATTAAAACATTTAAAATTTGGTTTTAAATTTAAAATTTTTTATGACCTTGGTGCATAAAAGCATTTTAGAGCAAATATTGGTCCATAGGTTCTTAAGAATAACTACTTCTAGGGATAATCAATCTTGGTTTCAAAGAAAAAACACACTACTACTACTACTGACTGAACCTGCCAAAAAGTTGCTGTCAGAAGCGATGTGACTTGGTTATATTGAAAGACTTTTCTTTTTAAACTTTTTACAAATATTTTTTGTGTGAACAGGTGGTTGCATGCCTCCCAGAAAGATGGTTCCAAGATCTGAGAAGTGGATCAACTCTTCCTGAGTTACTGAACTTCTGCCAGCACTTGCTGAAATGTGCCCGTATGCTATACAAGAATAACCACAGGTAATAGATAAGGCTTTCCTTGGGATTCAAGCACTTCCTCGAATGCTTTGTGTTGAGGAATTTAAGAAACGTTTAAGTCTTATATATTTGACACTTTCAAAGATGTTCCCATCACATACATACATAAAAGATGGAGTCCATAATGTAAAGGAGCACTTCCGCAGTTCTAGTTTAATGTGACAGTTTGAGGCGCTAGATGTTGGGTACTGTTAGTGATGGGTGTAGCCAAGGTCACCTGCTGACAATCGCCCAAGAAGAGATACCTGACTCTTCTTAAAATTAATAAACATAAAGTGTACTTAAGTCAGCAGCACTTTTATGTACCTAAGTTGTTTTTTTTTAATAGTGATGAAACAAAAGAAGTTCTCCTCCTGCTGGTGAAAGTCAAAGCTCTACGTATTGTTGAAGACTTCATTGAAGAGTACAAACTTGAACACCTTAAATTGATGGTCGGGAAATAGAAATTTTTGAAGCAACACTTGTATTACTAAAACAAGCCTGCTGTTCACACTAAAGCAGTACTAGTATGAAATTTAATTAGTGGATCCTGCCTACTCAAAGGTGTAGTGGTAATCACTGTCTTGCTGCTAACTAGTTTTGAGTTTTTTTTTTCTGAATGTCATCTTCTGCCACCTACTCCTAGGTTAAGGAGTCTTTAGAAGTTACAGTTGTCAAAGCGATGGTTCAGGCATTCTAAAATGTATGACAATGCTTTATCCTTTTTTAGAAGGATTCCTGGAAAGAGAGAAAGTGCCTGTAAAACTTACCACTGCTAGCCAGTAGATGACTTTACAAGTTATTTTCAGTATTAATTGCTAAATATCGCTCTGACTTAGCAGTCATTGAGTTCGTCTAACTTGTGGTCCACAGTGCTTTTTGGTAGGGTTATTGTTAAGCCATCCCTAGTGAAAAAGAATTCATAATGTCACAGGGGTTTTGACCCTGCTACAGGAACAAGGGAAGTCAGTGTGCAGATCTGGAGTTTGACTGATGAACGCTTACTGATGGTAAATGTGGGTTCAGTGAGGGAAGAAGTTGCACAGGAGAACATCTGGGGAAGAGTGAACATGAAGATAGTGTCTGATGTGCATAGTCTTGTACTTGATATAGACTGAACTTGTGTGCAGAACTGGAGTTGTCACACATTCTGCTTTGTCAGGCTTTTAATAACAGACATCTTGATGAGAAGCACAAGAACAACTTCAGTTACTTTCCAGTAACTGAAACTCTAGGAATTTGCTTCCCAGTAAGATCTACTGAACCTTACTTCATCATACCCTTATTAGATTTCTAGCGTTTTATAACTTTGTGTATTTGCAATAAATAGCTATAGAATAACAAGGGTACTTTATTGTAGAAGCTGTAGTGCATCACAGACTCTGTATGTTTATTTGTGACTGTATTTCTCCAAAATCTTCTGGGACTAGAATTTAACTCTTGCAGACTTAATCCCTATGATTTCTTTTATATTTTTTTAAGTTAAAGAGATATTTTTGTAAAATAATTGTAAATAGTTTTGATCAGTGTTACAGACAAAAGGGGACTTTTAAAATAATTTTTTTTATTTTGAAAATAAAAATATTTTGCTGTGTTAATGAGACTGGTACAGTTCAATTCTTTAACATGTGACAGGAATGTTATTAGAAGTATGAAAAAACTCAGACACCATTAGCCTTTGTTACCTTCAGGAGTTATGTTGCAAATCCTGCTTTCTAATAATGGTGAATTTCTGTTGCTTTTTGTCTGAGAATGCCAACAAAAATGTGACAGCTGATCAATCACCACAAGCTCATGATCTCATTGCTTTTCTCTTGTTCTCCTTTGTCTCATCCTGGCTAAAAGCTCTCCCCTGAAGCAACCAGCCTTGTGCTATTATAAAAACATAATGTTCTATCACAGTTTAGCACTGTAGATCTATCCTGCTGGAAGAAGGATTGTTTGTAATGACTTTGTAGCATGGGAAGGCAGTTAATGCTTGAGCTGAGAACCCCTGTGTGGTTCTACTATGGAAATACAGTTTCATGAAGCCAGCTGTCCTAGTATGGAGAACCTACTCTGACACTTTGGGAGCCCTTCATCAGGAACCTTACACTAATTCACATGATTTGGCTTAAACAAACTGGCTCAGTTCTTCAAAACTGTGTTTGCTGCTCTGTTGGCTGATTAGTATTACTGCTCTATCAGGAACAGGTTTGGTTTTTTTAATGTGAAAACCAAACAGCACTTACTCTGAGAGTGTATGGTTGGCTCAGACATGCCTACTTCCCTGCTATAGCCTGTTTCTGAAGTTGAGAGTCAAGCCGTTCTACAACTGGCCACTACCTAGTCTGTAAAGAGAGAAGTAACAGAAGTGTTTGGAAATGACAACTAACTTGCCTAGGTGCTACAAACCCCCGTTGTTAACTAAGTTAAAGGAGGCTTCTCCTTTCTGGAGAAGGAGTGAACACAACATTACAGTCCTCAAAAAGGAGTGGCTGTTTTCAGGAACAGAAAGTTTGTGTTCAACCACAAAAGTTTTTACAGTTCTGGAAAGGTTAACTTTATTGTTTATTTTGCTTATGTATATACAAAACTTGACAACTGATAGTCTATACAGTAAATTCAAAGTAAATGTTAATTTTTTTCAGTAATTCCAAAAACCATTATTATTTTTTAAGCTCTTCATTCACTTCTTTCCAAATTTTTTCCTCTATTTTTGAAGTATCATATTCTCGCAGCATATCAAACTCTAGCCATGGCTGGCTCCACTTCTGTGCTTCTTTCATTTTTTTTTCAGGTAGCTCAAACTTTATTCCTTTTATATTGTATTTTGGCCTTTCCCACCGTTTTGACCATGGTTTAGGTTTCATTCGTACCTGCAGCTAGGTTGAAAGATTTAAAAAAAAAAAAAAAAGGTATTAAGTAACCAGAATTTTGATTGCGAGCTTAGCAAAAGGTGAGACAGCTGCTTTTCTAACACAAGGAAAGTATGAGAAAACAGACCAATTTGTCAGTATGTTAAGAAACTACTACTTTACACTGTTAGGAGAAAAGGAATTTTTTGTGTCCACATGACTGTTGTAGTATCTTGTAAAACTTTCTAATTAACACTGTCTTGATTTATTACACAGTCCTTAAATTGACATATAAAGTGAAGTTAACTCATCTTTTGTAGTTCCACTCCTGTTCCTTATTAAGGAAAAAGAAAAGCAGCACGATAGGGAAAAGGAGAAATGATCACTAAGTTACCTAGTTACTAGGTTACACTTTGACACATCTGCTAGTTTCTGGATCTCCTCTGACATGCAGAGAATATTACCGTCTTTCCTGATGCCTACCACTCCCAAATCAGTAACCATGTTAACAATAACACTCCTGTAAGAAAAGCTTTTCTCTCTGCGCAGTGTTATATAGCAGCGTGTGGAGGCCACTACTCCTTGCATATCTTAAAAATTAACCACTAAGGATGGTAGGTATTTACAGTCTCAACATTCTTTCACTATAGAAATGGCATAAAGACTTGCCTTATTTTGTAGCCTTTCATCACCCTGGTAATTGATGTAGCAAAGAGGTGTTTAACCACCTTCCAGGATATCAGTCAGATATGAAAGCTACCTAAATGATCCTCCAGTTTCCCTCTGAAACATGTGGCTCCTACCTTGTTTACAGGAATTTCTTCATGGTCTAAATGAGACACAGGTTTCATATTCACATCAAAAGTACTATATTCAGGGAGGGCATCTCGCAGGTACATCAGGTTGTCATCCAGCCTCTTTTCTAGCTTCAGAACCTCGATGGCCTGGACTCGAGGACTGTACAGTTCATAACGTATTTCAACACCTTAGAGAGAGAAAGTCTGGTTTAATGAACCAAATTAGTATTTCCTCAGTATTATATGTACCTGTATTATTCAAGAACTGCTTTTTACTTATACAGGGAACTACAATATACAGTGCTGTGTGCACATGTGATTGTACACATGCATTGTGTCTGTACAGGCAAATTCAGGTTTCCTTTGTAAGTTAAATCTTTGATAACAGCTTGAGAGACATTGAATGGCTTGCATTTAAGGAAGAAGGGCTTACTCCCTTTTGATTACAATGGCTGTTACTATCTATCTCACTGTATGTGTAGTGTATATAAAGAGACACCCACCTCTTTCATATTTGCTCTCATAACATCAATATTTGCATCTCCCCCCATTTTGCCATAAACCAGAATATGAGCCTATTATAAAACTCTGCTGATCTGTTGCTTGTTAAACATTTCATGCTTGTTAAACATTTCGTTCAAAATGGGCTAGTATTTACGTGGCTAGCAGTAGACTGCCCAGGCTCAAATATATGCACAATCATAGTGGATCACATTCAGTCTCCTCAGAATACAGATTGAAAAATCACTAAGTATACAGAAAAAAAATTACTAAGCAGTTCCATGTCTTCAACTATATGGCACATCAGCATCTCTGTGTATACAGTTTTAAACCTGCAGTATCCCCTAGTAGGTAGACGCACAATTTCACTTTAATCTACTGGCATCCTCTCTGCAGACTAAGTTTCTACACCAGATATCCCTTCACATACAACTTCAACATTTTTTTGCTTAACATTTCTAGCATAATTACCACAGTTAAAAACCCACCTTGGCCTTCTATAACGTTCCGAAGGACAAAGGTAGCGCCAAGTCCTTTTCCTCCTCTTTGGATGCAGATGCCTACAAACCGGTTGGCTTTCTCATTGGCATATGGATCTGCAGTAGTAACAGCAAGTATACTGCCTGCCAAAAAAAAATAAAATAAATAGACTGTTCAAGTAAATATGTACCAAAACGTGGGAACAGAGTCAGACAAAGCACATGTGTTTAGGTACATTTTGAAAATATTTTATTTTCCATGAAAACTGCCAGAAATAGAATAAACTTCTAATGTGCCCTGAATTAATAGATGTTAAAGTGATTCTGCAGGTTAACTATGAAGCTTTTTCACCTTCACCTTTATCTTTTACTCTTCATTATGCAAACTGAATACAAATAATCTCATGTATTTTCCTTTCTTGAGCTTTACTGGTAAACCATATGCTAAAGTGCCAGGATTTAAAAAACATGTAAGAAACACACTAGTATTATACTTTTAATGGAAACTGGATATAAATATGAAATTAAAATATGAAGTAGTATGTATAAAAGCACATACTAGTTGATCTAACATGCCTGATGCTGTGATGTTCTATGATATTCTACAACATGAAACCATACCTTTTACCATCCCACTCTACAAAAAATATTGATGAAATTGTGAAAGTTATAGTGCTGTTACTGACCAACATAGAACTCTGGGATGTTGAAGACTTTCCGTCTCTGTATCATATCCTTTCTTTCTATATAAAATTTATGAGGATCTGTTCGCCCTCTGGGAGGTATAAATTCAGGGCTCAAGAACCTGTAAGAAAATCCAAACTTTTTAAAGTGTAAAACAAAAGCATTTTGCAGCTCCATTTCACAAACAGTAATGTAGGCACTTAGAGTTGATCTCAAGGTGTAAGTCAAAGGCAGGCACAGGACCCATGTCCTTGTCACCTTGTGGCATGCTATGCATGCCTTTAACAGATGAAAACCTCACACGTCAACCACAAATTTGCAAAAATCTTTACTGCTATACATTTTTTTTCCTGTTTCACTGCTTTCAGGAACTCTAGAACGCAGTATTTGAACGGTTTTTTAAGCATATTTCAACACGAATTACTTCTGGTAGAACTTTGCAAATACTTTTTGTGTAATAATGCCTTGGAGCTTTAAGGCGACGCTCACACAATTACCAGCCTGACAGCAGACCTGAACACAGGCCCCTGTGAGAAGTGCCAGGACACCCTACCTCCTCTCCTCTCTCTGCTTCTGCCTGTCAATAATGACGGGCTTTGGAGGCGGCTGAAATTTTGCTGGCTTTCCATCGCTGCTAATTCGACAGCTTGAGGAAGAAAAGCACCCTATAAAAAGAAAATATTTTCTTAAACCCCGTGTTTTCAAGTCGAACTGCCCCCCAACAGTCGGGGTTCTTGTTCCCACCCCCGCCAGGCCGGCCTGGCCCCCCCCTCACCGGGGGTACCCCCACCCGCCC
>NW_010973400.1:2793859-2809049 GCF_000737465.1 Haliaeetus leucocephalus
GGGGGCGCGGGCCCGCCCCCCCCCCAGCCGCTCCCCGGCCGCGGGCAGGAGGAGGGCGCCGGGCAGGCAGGAGATAAGGGGTACGGGCGATCCTTACTGCCGGGCAAGGCTGGCCGGGCGGCGGCGAGCCCCGCCAGCCCCGCGGCGGCACTCCGCGGCAACAGCCTCCCGCAGGCGGCTGCCATGGCGACTGCGGCCGCTTCCGGCCTGCCGGCGCGCGCGCGCAGCGCCGCTACGGTCAGCGCAGCGGGACAAACCAGCGCCAAGGGCGAAGCGGAGCGGTGGCCGGCGGCCCTGCCTTCCCGTGCCTGCAGGGAGGAGGGACGAGGCCCGACTCGGTTCCTCGGGGGGCTGCCCGGTTCAGACGTGAGGGAAGGACCCTGGCCTGCCCTGGTGGAGGGTCCGTGGCTGGTCTCTGCCGCAGTGGACGGGCCCCTGGCCCATGGCAGTCTGCTGCCTCCTCACAGGGTGGGGGGTGGGAGCCAAGCGTCCCTCCGAGGGTGTGAGGAGACAAAATGGCTCCTGTCACCCCCAGACCCTCAGGGAGATGCCGGGTGGGGGAGAGGGACCCAAAAGGAGGAGCAGAGAGCAGCCCCGGCCCTAGAGCTGACCTGGAAGGGGAGAGGGGCAGGGGCCGTGGCGGTGGGTTGCCAAACTGGGGCTCCCCGGGTGTCACTGGGCCCGGCGGTGGGAGTACAGGGTGGGAACGCTCGTAAAAGCTCCTTGGGATATCGAGGGGGCCCCTCCACAGTTTATTAGTGCTGGCTTTGCTGTGTGAAAGTGGTTTGCGTGACTATGGTTTCCAGAAACTCTGTGTTTCCTCTGTGTTTTCATGATAGAAAGGCTCAGCTAATAGTCTTTTCTGGGCTGTTGTTAGGTCTATCCGTAATTCAGATAAACTGCAGTCCCAGAGTTTTCACCGTGATTAGTTCAGAAGTTATTATATACTTTGGTATTACTGAGCTACTTTTAATATGTTTGTTTCAGTCAGATTTCCTCAGGTGTCAACTACAGTCTGGATACAATTAGTGGCTACTCAGGCAGGAGAGAGGCAAAGTTTTAATGCAGAGCGTGGACCTATAAATAATACCCCACTGTTTAAACTTTGCAGAGGTTCATTTCAAAATATGTCTGACCCCATCAACTAATTAGATGAATCATGTTGCCTGTGATGTTCTCCCAGCCCCTTTTATTGGTGGCAGCTGACTTTGTAGCCTGAACCTCCGCAATAATGAGAGTTATTTTCTAGTTTGTGATCAGCTGTTTGGTTTCTTAACTGTTGTTCAGAAGATGATGGGGTGTGCAGAAGACAAGTCACAGTATTTCTCAATAATCTGCTGATCTAACACAGATGTGAGTTAATAATCAGGACATGGATGGGACAGAAGAGGGCACTCTGACCCTTAAAATACAAAAAAAACTCCACCAGCACCGAGCACACCCCTTGAAGCAAAGATCTCTTTGCAAGATTTTTTTTCAAGTTCTTAGCACTGCCTAAGCACTGTTAAAGAGGCAGAATAATATATCTCAGGGGGATGAGGAACAGAGAATAATTCCGATAACTTGTGCTGTGTAAGCATCTTACTTGTGTGTGTGGGTCCTGTTCTTGGCTGTCTTTTCAGGGCAGCTTTCTCAAGTTTGAAATACTGGTACAAGGGACTTGCCTTCAGTTTCTTTGCTGAGCAGGTTCAGATATAGGAGAGGAACAGCTGCCTTCCTACTTTTCTTACCTATATAAAAATATCTGTGAAAATATGGATCACTTTGCAATAACATAAGTTCACTTCTGTTAAAGGCTTCTAGGAGTAGGGTGAGATTCATAGATTAAACGCAGCAATGTTCTCAGGCAATCTGGCAAAGATTAAACAGACTTTGGGACTTCTCTGAATTAATTCTGTTTGAGTAGAGCATATTTCTAGTCCCTCCTATCAGGTCCCTGGGAAGGTTACCTGTGGTTCCTTACTGCTACTATACAAAATTTATTTGTGACTGCTTGCCCAGCTTGAATTATGGCCCCCTGTTAATAAGTGTGTGTCTTCCTCTCAGGTAGTCATGGTCAAGTCACTCTTTAAGTCCTTTTTGATAAGAAGTTTTAGCTGAATCTACCCTGGAGGAGCAAGGATGTCCCGTGGAGCACCCTGTAGGTGTGTTTTCACAATGACTAGGCAGCTATGACTCGATCTAGGGATGCTGTGCCCTGCAGCTCTTTTTTGTTCCCACCAAAATGCACTGCAATCCCCTGTCTGATCATCTGAGTTTCCTTGGGAAGAAAATCCAGACAGGTAGAAAATAATGCTTAGCCTGATCCCCTCTCTTCTATGGAAGTAGGATGTGGCCAAGGTCTTTGATTAAATATCGTCCTTCATGTTACTGTCTTCGAAGTCTCTTCCAGTATTTCAATATCCTTCTTGAACTGTTTGTTTAAAAACTGAACATGGCAGTTCAGTAGTGCTCACAGTCATGTCAAATACGGAGATACAATACCTCACAGTCTTCAGCTGTGTTTATATGCAGTACCGAGGTAGGCCTTTTGGCCACAACATTGCATTAAGAGGTCGGGTTCACTCAGTTATCCAGCTGGACATGCTTCCACCTCCAGCCTGTTTCAAAACCAAAGCTCTTTTGGCATGGGTGTTTCAGTGAACTGTCTTCCTCCCATGATGTTTGTGTCCTTGCAGATGTATCAATAAAGGCAACGTATTTTCACTCTCAGGTCACCAGTATAACTGATACCTCTTGGACTTCGGTAGAAAAACGCTTCCTTGCTAAAGAATTTACTGAATGATGGTTCTATTCATTAGAGGAAAAAAGGCCGATGTTTAGGGATTACCCTGGGATGAAGGAGACCTTCCTTGTGTTTTGCTCCCCCCGTTCTTTGTGACTCTGAGCCATTTTAATTTCTGTTTTCTGTGCTTTAGCTCAACTTTATTTTAAGCATGAAAACCCGAAGAACTGACGCTCTCAGACCCCATGCTGCTTTTGGCCAGATAGGGAAGGGTTATATGTTTCTGATGTGGAGATGCCCGACAGGCTGGACCAGTGTTGGCTCAGAAAAAGTTCAGAGACAGCTACTTGAGGTCTTGGACACTTCTGGATTTATATGACTCTGAGTGTGAATTAAGAAACCCCCAAAACTTGTTACAAGCATTGGGGCAGGGCTCTTACTCTGAGTGGTGTGAACATGGGCAGGCTGCTTCCTGGCTCAAGCAGCCCTGCCGGCCTGCCTACCTGCATCTAACACATGCTGTCAGGATTTAACCCATTTGTGTCCCCATGAGGCCAGGGATGTGGTGCTTCGGTCCCAGCATAGATACGTGCATCAATTTCTGCAGCACCAGGATGAGGGCTGTCCATATCGGCTTCTGAAACAGGATGTGTTGCAGTCTGAAATCAGAGATTTCTTCTAAACACCTGAGGCCATGTTGCAGCAGCCCCAACACAGCTGTCTGTGGAGTGTCAGAGGGTGTGAAGAAGGGAGTGAATTTGCATGTTGCCCAAGGGAACTTAGAAGAAACACAGCAAAAGGTGGTAACACCTGCTGTTATTGTTATTATGTCTCTAGACAGAAAGAGATGTCTACAAGGGGCTGAGCTGCTCTGGAGATGTGGTCCGTTGTGCATTTGAGGTTGAGAAGACCTAAACCTTCAAAGCTGCACCAGGGGAGATTCAGACTGAACATTAGGAAGCCTTTCTTTACTGAGAGGGTGGTCAAGCACTGGAACAGGCTTCCTAGAGAGGTGGTCGATGGCCCAAGCCTGTCAGTGTTTAAGAGGCATTTGGACAATGCCCTTAATAACATGCTTTAACTTTTGGTCAGCCCTGAAGTGGTCAGGCAGTTGGACTCGATGATCATTGTAGGTCCCTTCCAACTGAAATATTCTATTCTATTCTATTCTATTCTATTGAAGAGGCAGTCAGATGTCCCCAGATTCCAAAAGAAATGGGGCTGGATCCTGAAGGGCCTTCCCCACCTCATCCTCTCTGGGTGTGCAGAAAACACCTGTGGTCATCTCCTTCAGAAACGGGAATGAGCACTGGCTCAATACAGACCTCAGGACTTGGTACCGTTTGGTTTCAGTTGGATTTGAAAGTGGAAACATTGCTTCTGATAATTCATTTTTAAAACCTTACTTTGGCATCTGTTACCTCAAGAGTGAAGCTCCTTCCCCTGACATTTATGCAACAGTGTGGCACAAATGCTTCTCCTGTCCGTTCATCTGTGTTTAATTGATTTCTACGGTCATAACGTCAGGTAAAGAGCCTGGAAGTGATCCCTGCTCACAGAGGCATCACCCAAATGTCAGAGTGTGAGGAAGAAAGGTTAAAGAGTGAATCCCTTCAAGCATTCACTATGCCCTTATTGCTAGGCGATGCTGGGCTGATATCTGCACTTCTGAGGCTCTCCTGAGCTGCTTTTCCAGTACAGAAATGGAGACCCAAGGAAGCTAACTGGAAGGACGAGGACAGACTCCGTGGTGTGGCGTAGCTCCACTGCATGGTGACATCTTCCTGAGAAAAGCAGCCCAGAGTCTGCTTTTGTCCTAGCTAAATAAATCCTGCCCTCTACAGAGTAACTGTCAAGTTATTCACAGTTGCTGTAGCCTTACCAGTGGCTGGTGGAGAAAACATAGCTCCCTTCGGACTGCAGGGTCATGTATGTCACACAGTCCAGGAGTATCTGAGTCCTCCAGGCTCTCCTGCAAAACCATGTCAGTGTGGGCACAAGGCAGTGCCTGGATTCCTCTGTGTCCTGTTTATCCAGGTAACAAAACAGCACTGTAAACTATTCTAGAAAGGTTTGAGTATAGTGGATTTTATTAGACTATTTAAACAATATGATGGCAGCTCTAGTCTTTCTGGAAGCTTCCCTTTAATGAGACTTGAGTTGTTGGTTAGCTTAAGGTGAGTTGACCTTGCTGAAACTTAATAATTGGAGATATCCCCAAATGTTGCTTAAAATAACCTAAGATGCCAGACCCTTCTGGCTTGAACAGCTGTTCGTTAAGGTAGCCATCAAGCATCCACAATTGCATTTTTTTACCTAACTGTAGAGCAAGCGAAGGGGAGAGGGAGAACTGTTCTTCAGACACAGCATCCTAACACTGAACTTGGAAAAGCGATGGACTGGAAAATCTTCAGCTCATTCTGTCAAAACACCCCCAGGCCTTGGTCGTTTTGGAGCATACATCCTGTTGGAGCCACGCGTGGTTAACCCTGCCAGACCAACTGCATGTTCTCCCCTTCGCGTGCAGTTTCTGGAGAAGTGATCACATCTGCTCCCCTGAGCCCGAGGCTCCTGGAGGGCATCTGGCAATGGGCATAGCTTCCATGGCACATCACCAGTGTGTTCATGCACACCTATTTTCTTCCGTTTCCTTTTCCGTTTTTGGCATTCCAGCCCTGAAGGATAAATTGTTATTGTATAACCTTTATGGGAGAAGGAAAAAAAACAGGTGCCAATGATTTCTATCAGGGTGCAGGTGATATATGAAATATGAGCTGGTCTCTTGGCAGCTATGCCAGTGCCTCGCTAGACACTGGCCCTGTGTTCAGAGTCAGAAGTGTTTTTAAATTCCTCTTGGAATCTGTGGTGTTTTCAGATCATCGAGAATTTAAGATGTGACTGGCTTTGCAGCTTCTCTTGAGGTTTTGGCTCTTGGTTGTGCCCCCACTCAGTACTGAGTTCCCTGTGGGATGCCTGGCATCCTTAAAGGTTGCAGAAGGGACAGCAACAGTGACCTATCTCAGCATTCATGGAACACTCGATTCTCCTAATTTTCAGATTCAGTAAGACATTTTTAAGAGGAGTTGAATCTAATGTGGAAGCCAATGTTGAAATAAATCTAAAGTAGACTCCAACAGTTGGTGTAGAAGACAGGTATAGCATTGCTTCAGAGGTTAAATGAGCAAGACATTATGAGTTTGGAGGGGGATGAAAAGTGTGTGACAAAGTAAGATTAAGTTCAGTGATTGATGCCAGAGGCCTTTCCCTTAGGCAGTAAATTCTTTGGTCCTCTTGAGTCCTGTATGGGTCCAGATGCCAAGAGGTGTCTGTGTCCCCAAGTTTCCACAGTGTAAGTGATGGAGGGTGAGTCCCTGGAGCCATCTTGCAGAAAGCTGCACCAGAAACACCATCAAACAAATAACTCATTGCCCAGTCCAGGCAGCTCCTTCAGTACTTATGTCAAACTGAAAGACAACTCTTGGGTTGAGAGCATCTACCTCATCCCAGAAATCAGAGATACTGTCCTTCAGAAACAGTCTGGAACATCTTGAAAACCTAAAGAGAGCACTGGGTTCAATGTCCCCATCCTGTTTCCTGAGATGCTTAAAAAAAATAATCAAAATGGATTATGAAAGAAATCCCATTCATCTTGAAAGGCAAGTGTAATCTAAAGACTGATGGGTGAACTCCCAGGTACCTTTACATTTCATAGAGTCAATATTTGTTCTTTCTCCATTTATAACCCCATTACTCTCTCTAGGTGGGCAGGAGATTTCAAAGGGGGACCATTTGTTTTTCTTGATTAATGCATTAATGCTAGTGGTTTGTCATAGTAAATTATACCTACTATCACAACCTGCTCATGCAGGAGAAAAAGCAAGACAAAAATTTATGATCAAATTGCTCAAAGTCACAGCTTCTCATTTTAAACAAAGCCAGCCAACTTCTGCTCTTCATTACTGTGTGAACAGTACTAAACTGAGAAGAAAATGTGATTCAATGTCCTTTGTTTTGCAAAATCCCTTTAGAAATCATAACATTATTTTCCACTACACTGGTTCAACTGCGTGCAGTAATATTGCATGAAGATAGGTGGGAGAGAGAAAATGCCGCTTCATTTTATGTCTCACTTAGCTTCCCCTGGATTCACAGCCAGGGCTTTCCCCTGAGAACTGGGCTTTACAAGCTTTGTGTCTCTGCCTCCTCCTCCACGGAAGCAGCAGCAGCTATGGACACTGCTTCCTAAACGAGCTGAAGAAGTCCTCAACTCTCCTAGGTATTCATAACACCATTTGTGGCTATCTTCTTTTGGTGCAAAACCAAACTGCCTCAAATCAGCACTTAGGACGGGGACTCCTTTTAATGAACAGAGCTGCTTTTCCTTTAATGTCAGAAGGTACATTTTGCAAAGGGAGGGTTATGTGAAGGCTAGCTGGTGTGCTGTGTTGGGGTCGATTCAGTGAGCTGAAAAGAAATTATTTTACCTGTCACAGCAGGAAAGGAGAAGGTGGTTTGACTAGTTATGTATGTCCAAGATGGGGTTAGCAAGTGAAGCAAGAAATTATCAACAGTGTAGTAATAAATAGAAAAGATTCTCCATGGGCAAGAGCATCTCAGGTTGAGAATGACTAAGGAAGGGCTGTGCATAAAATAGCACCCAGGGGATAACTGCAGAACAGGGCAGAGAACAAGCACCAGAGTGGCGGGTAGGGGAAGGCTGGGAGGGTGATGCTGGCTTGTCAATCACAAAGGGCAAAAATCGAAAAGGGGTTGGAAGCTGGCTGGGCTCTAGTCCATTTTTACCTCAGCTGAGGTGTTTCTGAGGCATGTTACTTGTGTATAGAAATGCCACCTTTTATGCTAGTCTTATGCAGTTCCCCGTTGCTTGCAACAGCTAAGCTAACAATTGGCATACTCACACAGCTCTGCACGTAACACTGCTGTCAGTCCAGACAGTGCCTAGCCTGGTGAACTCAGACATAGGCAAATCTCTTGTAAGCCACTGTATAGTCTTCTTCCTTCCTCTGTGTTCTTTGTAGCTGGTCCAGTAAGTAACGTTACTGCATTAGGTATCAGCAATCTGTCTTCGGGCAAGGTGCCCAGAGACAATGAATGCCGTAAAACTTCAGTATGAGCTTTCTGCAGTGGGAAGTGTCTCTTGCCCTAGAAGTAAGTTAACTGGAGTTCCCTAATGCTACTGTTGTGGCTACAGAGTGCAAAAGTTTGAATGACTTGAACTTCAATGCCATTGTAAGTTCCTTAGACTGTTTTAGATGACATAGTCCAGGACTGTCTGCAATGCCCAGCACACCTGGACTTTGTCACTGCATAATCTCTTGAGACAATTGTAAAAAAAATAACTGGTGATATTATTGTACGGAGTGCTTAAATGCATGTGGAAGCATACAGTTACTCTTGAAACAGTCCTTTCAAATAGAAGAGATTAAAAAACAGGAAAAGAAAATGTATTTTTAAGCACAGGTGAAAGGAAAACATAAACCTGTTCTTGCAAATGGCAGACCTAGTCCATTGTTGAATTTGCACTGATGCCAGTGAAATTATGCTTGGGATTAATTTTAGCCATTCAGCAAGAAGGCATTTCCTCTGATTCCTTTTGATTTCTTAACAGTTTGTGATCTGTGAGCCAGGGGTTTTTTTTTGTGTAATATGCTGTCTGTACAAAAACAAGGGAAATACCTGGTGCCCCTAGGCAATGGTAAGCCTGAGGCGAAAGCTCATCTGTCCGAGTTATGCTGGAAAGAGATTTGCTCACTGTATGTTGCTCACATGTTCTTCAGCTCTGCATTCCATTAGACCTGTCCTTTAATAAGGAGAACATTACAAAGTGTTACGCTTTAGTGAAATTGCATCCCTGCAATCTAGAATTGTTCAAATCCATCCATGATCAAAGACATGAGGATGGGAGGGACTTAGGGAGATGTGTTGTTGGTTCACTCTCACAGGAGAAGACAGTCCTGACCCTGAACAAGGGAAGACAGTAAAATGTTTTTCATTGACTTCACCAGCTCAAACATGAGCGCAGTCTATGCTGAACACCCCTGTAGGAACGGTCTATCCTGCTAACCACTGTAAATAGGTGGGGGCACTGCAGGTAGCAGCCTGGGCTGGAGCTGTGCTGGAGTCTGGAGGTGGGACTGCAGGATGCACTGTCATACCTGGGCAGCTCTAATCAGGCTTGCCTAGGTAGCAAGATGGACAAGACGCTGTGGCACTGGCAGACAGTACCAGTCTGCCCTGGGTCCAGGGTTATTTATTCAGTTCTTAGCCCATGCCACTGCGTCTTCACTATGGCTATCAAGAACTTCTGAAACACTGGTGGGTCTCTTAGCACACATCATCTGGCCACGTTCATGCTATCAAATTCCAAAGCAGGATTCCTTCCTGCCTGTTGGGAATGGCCAAAGTCCCTGCTGACTCCCAAGCCATGCTCAGGAATTGTCTGGGTGCCAGGTGGCCTGGGTCAAAAGTGTGCCAAGGACTAGTCAAACAGGTAATTGTAACCAGAGGAGTTGCAGTGCTTGTGTCCAGACCCTTGCTTGGTTCAGCTTATAACTGTAGACGTGGATGTTATGCAAAGGCTTCATGACTATGCTTGGAAACACTTTTGTGGGAAAGGTGGTCTCTGGCAATGAAAATGGCTTTCCCAATCTAAGTGTCCAATGTAAGTTATAACAGTAGTTGCAATAAGAATGGGTGTGATTGTGTGTAGAGGATGTGTGCCCATGAGGGACAGGAGGATCTAGGGGAGCGCAGAAGGACTCTTTTGTTGTCCTTCATGCTACTGCACTTGCATGCCCTCAAGGTGGAGTCCACAGTACTCGTGAGGTTTGGGATAGGTGCCTGTGGTATCATTTTAAGTATGACTGTTGAGATGATTCCCAGTTTGTATCAAGTTGCATCATGGCATGTTTCTTCCACAGGGCAAGCAGAGAACTTCCAGACAAGTAAATCTGAGGAAGAATTCTGGTTCCTGTGGAAATGAACAACAATGTAAGTTATCTGTGAGGGTTGGTAGTAAAACAGGAAACAAAAGGGAAAAATATGGCAGAGATCAAGATTAAAAGGAATCTGCAACCTGAAGTGACGCACACCTTCGTAGCAGCAGGATAGAGACAATTCTCCCTTCGTTACTATAGGTGAGATAATGGAAAAAAACATTGCTACTCACATTGAACCAGCTGGGATGTCTCTGCTTTTCAAAGCAAAGACCATCTAGGTCAGAGACAGATATCTTCAGGTATAAAATTCAGCCTTTTATCTAACAAGGACTCCCAGAGGGCTATAGAGTATACTAAAGGAAAGGTAACAGTGGCAAAAAAAGCCAGTACATACCATCATCAAATTGATGGAGAAATCTTCCCAGGAAGACTGTTAGGAGAGGACTAATGAGTCAGGTCAAGTGGGAGAATAGTTTCACATTACAGCTATAAGAAGACAGTGGAAGTCCTGAAGGTCTCAGTGAACATCAGGGTCTCAGCTGGGTGATGTGTGCCCACATAGCAAAAAATCTTGGGGGACAACATCCAAACAGGCAGGACAGATGAAACACAGGGAAAAGGAAGGATCCAATTCACAGCTGAGGAACTCTGATCCTTGAAATCCTTGTCTCTCAAAATCCTTATGTGACTTGCAGTGGAGTACAAAGGTGAAGTATGAAGATGACTTCAAATCCCTGTAGTTCTAGTGATTAACCCAAGAACATCTTGTACACAAGGCACCAACTAAACCCAGTCAGATATGCTGGTCCCAGATAAAGTACCAGACTGTACAGTATCCTTTAACATAGAACATGACATCACTATACTAAGGAGAATGTCAGCTGAGAGAGGTTTCAACATCAATTACTTGGTGCAGACAAGAGGAGAACGTTTTCAGCTTTGTTGTGGATTACTTTATAGTCTCCAAATACTTTATTTTTGACAGTTTCATGCATTGGAGGATTTTGCATCACTCTGCACAACATTTCCCAATGTTTTAGTGAGATAAGTGCATCACTTGGGACCTTTGCTCTACACAGAATTATGTTAAAGCAACACCCCCACTCCAAACCTCTCCCAGTATGGAGCAAAATTCCCCAGGTTTTATATGCATTTTGTAAACTGGGGTGATTGAGTGACACAAAATGTGAAAACTTCAAAGGCTTACCAGTTTGAATAGTCTGCACAGCTGTTGTTTAACATTGAATATGGAGATGGGAGGATTTTACTTGTGAGATACTTGGTGTTGTATTGCAAAACTGCATTATGTGAAGTCCTGTGCCTTCAAATTGATGAAGGTAAACAGCACTTACTTCCATGAGTAACCCCATCTGTTTTCATAAGACACTCTTAGGGGAAAGATAAAAAAAACCCCAAAAACCAACAAAGAACTTTGCTATTTTATATTTGATGCTCTGTCCACCCAGTTTATATCTATTTCTATAGGTATAAATGCACATATTCTTTGTTGTTAATGTACATTCATTTACAAGGAGGCAATATGTCCAACTGGAAAGGGCTCTAACTGGACTTAAAGATTAAAAGTATTTAATCTTCTCTCATCTCTGACAGTTTCCCCTGGCTGACCTTGAAGAAGTAGTGACCTCAAACATATCACTGTGCTTCGTCCATGTGTGAAATGGCAGAATGCAATGGTGGTCTTTTGGAGAGTGCTTTGAGACCTTAGGGAAAACACAGTAAGAAGTAAGTAATGTTACTAGGGTTCAGAAAACAAGACTAGTGCTAGCACATTTGTACAGAGAAGTCTGCTTGTGACTGTGGAAACAAACATGGCGTCAACCCTACATATGGTTCCCTAGCTGAAAGCTAATCCTGGTCTGGCTCTTCTACTGACCAGCCCTTCCTTGAGCTGTTGATGGTTTAGTGAGCAAGGTAGAGGTTAGTGGTGCAGGGTCAGTGAAAAACAGGAAAGCACTACTAAAAATCAGCCCTGAAAGGAAGTAAGATCAACACATACAGCATTAAACTGGGAACCATCCTAACTGGGTCTATTCCTGATTATCGTTTATAAACTGGGTGATGTTGGAGTGACAAAATTGGATGACAAATTGCTTCACTTCTCAGTGCCTCAGTTTCCCCAGTTGCAGTTGTACTGAACTGCTTTTAAAGCACTTTGGGAATTTGCATGCATATTTCAGATATTACAGTTTTCTGTGTAGCAGGAGAAGGAGAGGTCTGCAAGAGAGAAGAGTATGGGAGGAGAAAGAACAATGTACTTAAGTACTGAGGTACAATTGTTAACCATCCTGGACTAAAGCCATGCTAGGATTCAGGTGCCTAGCTCATGGTTTAGCTCTGGCTGGAGAAGCACCCCAGGAGGTGGAACTGGTTTGTGTGCCTGTGTCTCAGTGCTGAGTGGCTACAGCACCGATTACTGCAAGGGAAGCTGAGAGGTGCTGATCTCAGGCCTAGGCACTGTGGATGTAACTAGGTGCTATGGACTTCTTCACTTCTTAAGCTGGGCACAAAGACCCCATGCGCTTTTTGCCATGATCAGGAAGGTATTAAAACCCAGCTTGGACACAAGGCTCTTCTAGGGGGAAGAAGTGTTTTTATGTATACCCAAATGCTGTTATCTAAAAAAAGCAGTCATTCTTCATAGTTACTCTGTGGAGAGAAAGAGACCAAATAATCATTCCTCCAAGCTAAGATGTAATGCTGAACTGCATCAGTACTGGCCTATTTCTGCTTCTGGGTGGCTTTGGGGACAAGGCATCCAAGAGATTGTGTATCATCATATGTATTATTACCTATCCCCAGGAGACATATTTGAAGGCATGGCTGTATTTCAAGGGCTGTTACTCCCAAGAATAAAGGTCTATATTGGTGTCCCCTTGATTCATGTTTACCCCATGAGACTGTCCATGACAGAGAAACCATCTTTTGTTTGTGCTGCTGTTGGGACAGGTGGCCTCATTCCGTTTGAAACACACAAGCCCTAAGGAATAAGGGTATTATGGAGATGGGCTTTAACTGAATTGTCTGTTTCTCAAAGGCCAATATAGCTTTTTTTTTTTTTTTTTAGCAAGAGCTGCTTTCTGCTTTCCTTTTGAACACATCTTTACAAACTTGCTTAAAAACAAAGCCCTCACGTGACACTACTGTAAACTTCCTCCTCTCTGGTTTGACTTTATTAACAATAATCTAAAGGGTTGCTCAAGCACACTTCCCATGTTTAGCCTTAAACCCTTTGTCACCAGAGTTTTTTTCTTCTCCATATACTGAGTCAGCCAAACCTAATTACCCTTTAATCACTAAAATCAACACCTGCTAACAGGGTGGGCTCTTTTCGCAAATAGTGCTTCCCTTTTCCAGAGCGCTGATAAATTTCTAGGGGCCCTATTGTTTCTTTGTCCTGCTGATAAGAAGCTTCGACTGATAATCTGGTATGGTTATCTCATGCCTATAAGGCAATAGTGGTGAATCTTCTTGGCAAGGGCAGCAGAACTAGGTGAGACAAGAATTATACATAGATGCTAGAAGCCAGTGTCCTGATCTTTTCCCTTTAAAAAAACTTAGGTCAATCCTGGAAAGTATGGGTCAGAGAGGTCTGGCATGTGGGATTAAAGTCTCAGGTGAAATAAAGAGTAAGGCAGCCCAGAGAAGTTCCTGGTCTTTGATCTTGCTTAAGCAGCCCTCTGCAAAAAGGTAAGGTGGCAGGATTGTCTGCAGAGAGGAGGGACTGGGACTGGATTGTACAGAGCCTGCTGGGCCTCAGGGTATGTCTGTGCTGTCAGGTCAACCCAGAGCTGCCACTGTCCTTGAGAGGTGACCCATCTGCACCTTCACTGTAGATCCTCAGTGTGTGAAGACCTGTTTTTGGGAAGGAGGGTTGCTTGGGTGCAATTCAGGCCAGACCAGCCTCTTGTTCACGTGGTCTGGGTGGATGGGTCATGGGCAGGATTCAAGCTCAAACTCAAGATTTCCGACGCTACCCTCATCCTCAGCGTCGCTGATTGGAACTTGAGCAAGTGGCAATATGGACAGAAAGCAAACGGGGCCACAGGACTTATAGCTCCCCTTGAGGTCTGCTTCTAGGACACAGATAATCCCAGGACAGAATTCTGGTGGAAACAATGACTGTGGTATTCATGGCAGCACTCTTGAAAATTTCTTTCACATATAATCTGACAGCTAGTCTGATTTTTGTCTGAGAACAGCTGAAACATCGTTAGAAATTTCAGCATAAGAAACTCTTTACAAGTGTACTCAGCTCTGAAAAAACCCCAGAGCCCTTTGGGCTGAAGTCTGTTACTCTTGTTTTCAGCTCTAAGGTGAATGTTTTAGAAAGTTTCGCTTAATTCCATGTGATGAACAGGAAAGAGTAGTAAAAACCAGTTGTGGTTTTCCTTGGATGTTCCCACTCAGGTTATTTTTGCTGGATAGAAGCTGCAGCTTTGTTCAGCAGCTGTGCATGTGCCTGGCTCCATCTCCCCTTCCCTGGCAGCCCCACACAGTGCTGCTCCATAGGTTTGTGTATACATACAGGCTGCTAAATGGCTGGTGTTGGCTTTGCCTATGAAAACTATCCCCCACTCTCTGCACAGACACAGCCTCTGCTCTAGCCTAGGTATATTGGTTATGTTCATTATTTATATGCAAACCTATGCCTGAGCTGCAGCTAATGCTGATGACCAAAGCCCGGGATCTCCTTCCCGTACCCAGGGAGAACAGGGTCTGCCAGTCCAGTCCACCTCTGTGTCTCCAGAGCTCAGCTCAGCTCTTCCAAGTTAGCATGGCTGGCTTGATGCTGCCGGGATATGGATGAAGATCAGGCAGGATCAAGTACTGGATGTGCTTCCAGGTGTGCTGGAGCCTTCTTTTAACTCTGCAGGGTAAGTAGTGCTCATGTTAGCAGCTAAGGCCATGCTAGTTGGAGGTTAAAGTAATTGCTATGGAAGGAGACAGGTCGTCTGGGTCTGAACACCACAGATTAGGATCTGCATGAAAATCCTCTGTTGATTTTGATGGAGGGGAGAGGGGTCAGGTGGAATAGAGGGAGCCTGGCATGGCTGGCTGCTGTCAACAGGAAGGAGGATTTTGGATATGTGGGCTGACACCAGTCCCAGTCCTGCAATGAGATCCAGAAAGGTTTGATCCCTGGGCCTGTGCAAAGTCTCCTCTGTTGTAAGATCTCTTTCAACAGTGGACACAGCTGAAGAATTGCCCTGTCACCAGTCTGGCAGGACAGCACTGCTCACACTGGTTTCAGCAGCAGCTACAAATACCCGTCACTCCAAAAAGCCGTGTGAATTCAGGCGCTTTGTTTTGGGCTCCCTCCTTTGAAAATACTGTCCATCCTTCTGTCTGTCTGTCTGTCTGTCTGCACGGGAGAGACAAGATGCCTGGGTATCTAACCCAACAGCAACCGGGCTTCTCCAAACCAGCGCCCCAGGGCGCACACCCCCCCCCCCCCCCCCCCCCCCCCCCCCAACCGCTTCCCGGG
>NW_010973400.1:2809059-2942307 GCF_000737465.1 Haliaeetus leucocephalus
CCCCCCCGGGCCCCCCCCCCCCCCCCCCCCCGCCGACCCTCCCCGCTAACAGCTTGCAGTGCCGCTGCTGGACAGCTGCACACTAATAGTCTGCAGCAAATTTGGGGGAAGCGATGGCTTTTAGGACCCTGGGACCTCCGCCAAGGCTCAGGTAGGTCTGTCTCATTCGTCAGCCTCACTCAGCCGGGATTCATTCACTCCCAGGGATGTGTGTGAGTGTGTGTGTGTGTGTGTGCTGAGTGCTTTTCCTTCCCCGCTTGCTGCTGGCTGTGATCCTTCCAAGCAATGGGACTAACACTGTTCTCAGGGCAATGAGGAGTACTGGATTCGGGCAGCAAGCGCTTTCCTTTTCTCTGGAAGAAAACAAGCCGTGAGGATACCTAAGGATGTGCTGCCCAGATGTGTCTCCCACCTCCGCCTTCCTCATAGGACTCATGTGCTTGACAGCTTTCAGCAACTTTGCTAAGACTTCTGCAGACTTCTCAGGTAGGGGAGAAGCACCGATCCTTTCATAGGCTGGGTGGCTGCTTATGGATCGGAGCTCTTGTTACAGTGCTCAGGAGCGGCTCAGGGAAAGTGGATGTGAGCAGATCTGGGATAGCTATGCGGGGAGTAATTTTAATCTTTTTAAAATAAGCCGATGAAAAGGATCTTCCGTAAGAAGATTTTGAGTTTGTTAAAAGCCCTTCTCAAGCAAAACTGTTTCAGCAGAGTTAGTCTGAGTAACTTTGGGACCAAGGAATGGAATAGTGTTAACTTGTGTAAGTTTGTAGCAGGTTTTGTGCTGTTTCTCTGGGGAGTGAAAAGAGCTAGGTTAGGAGGCTGGGAAGGTCTAGGACATAAGTTAAAGCTAACATAGCAAGATCCAAGTATTTTGTAATGGGCCAGATTCCCCTCCTCTTAACATACAGCTCCTGATTGTTGCAAAAGCCCCCTGAGCTGAGATAAAGGAGATGTTACATGCACAGAATGAATTATACTCTGAGCCTATGTTTGCTTAAGCCAGGAGAAAAAGTGTCTCATTTCTAAATCTAAATAATTTCTGAATCTAAAAATGTTCATAGCACTTGTTTTGCGTTGTGCACAGCAGGTAAATACACAGCACTTTGAAGGTATGGAGTCCCATGTAAGTTTTATAACTATGGACAGCTGCATCAGTCACTTTAAAATTACCTTTCCGCTTCTGTTCTTTGTGGATGCGCATGTGGATCAGAGAAAATATAGCAGTTCTTACTTTACAGTTGAGCAAGGTTGATTAGTTTGCTTGTGAATGGCTAATGAGGGTCACTGCTTTTGGGATATTGGTTCTAATTTTGGGTCTTCGTGTGAAGATCTAGTCTGGCATATTCTTTAGGTGTGTCTTGCAAAACTCTTGTAATGGATAAGAGCTGCCAATTACAGTTTGCTGATGAAAAAGTGCCGTTAGCAAGAGCTGAATCTCACTGGACTCTGGTTTCAACATATCACAATGCTGCTACTTGCTTTCTGGGAGTGCATGTGCGTGCTGTGAGAGATTTGTGTTAAAAAGGAGGAGCTTGTGGTGGAGGGGGGGACAATATGTACAGTAGCTTGAAGTCTTAATGTGAATTGAAGGGGGCTGACTTGCTTGTGATTCAGTCTCCATTGGAGGCAGATCAGTCCTGGGGGCTGCCATTCAAGGCAGATCTGCCTCTGAATGGAAAGGACCGAGGCATTTCCCTGTTTCTAGTGTGTTTTTATCTTTCTTGGCATTGAGCTTTCTCTGTGCTCCTCCTTGCAAGCATGTTAATGCGGAAGGGGTGCATGGAGTGGGCATGACAGGAGCTAAAGCTGCAACAGGGAAAGTACTGGTCCTTCTGAAATACAAATAAAGTTTGTCCCAGCCAGGCCAAATTGCTAAGCATTAAAATGTGCAAAAATGTCCCAGAACAAGGGTACTTTACATTGTGTCGACACAACATCGGTAGAACAATGGAAGCAAATTCGATAGGCTTTGGTGATGCTGGCAGGGAGTCAGATGCTGTCCTTTTAAAAAATGGATAAGAAGATTGCTGATAACAAAATCAAGTTTTCTGCAACATCCAACTGTACTGTCACACTTTGGGAGAAGAGGGGTGGCTTAAAACCCTGTGTACGTGCATGGCAAGGCTGTACTCTGACGCAGGGTCTGCAATCCCAACAGCACAACCTCCCGTGTGTTTCCACAACTGTTGAAATGTTCTGCCAGATCTAAGCTATGTTTCCTGATAGCAGGCTTGGCAAACGTCCTCAGTCTTGTTGGACTGACTGTACCTTGCGGGACAGGAAACATGATTTGCTGCAGGAAAGGGCTGTACCCAGTGTGTAGCAGCTTGAATACAGTTTTCTAAGTTCAGGAGCTGGGTAGCCAAAAGATGAAAGGGGGTAGGAAAAGGTACAGCATTTCCCAAATCACACTTCATGCTTCCCCGATACATTTTGCAAAGACCCCATTCGTCTCCCTCCGATGCTTGAGGGCATGTACCATGTGCCTCTCTGAAGGAGCAGTGGCCCAGATAACGCTTCCTACCTGATGGAGCACCTTGTTTGTTACCATTACCCCTATATATGAATTCTCAGCTGGCATGAGGAATGGAAGGGGTGTAGCCTTTTAACATAATTTGACTGTAAAGGTTTCTGGCCACTTATATACTTTTTCTTTACTTTGGCATCTTCTGGGTTCTTCTCTGGCATGGCTGGAATTGAGCAGGTGAATGTCTTTGGGGAAGTCTTATAGCTTTACCAAATGCTATCCCACCTAGAGGTGGTGCACCCAAAACATAAATTGTCTGCATCCCAAGGAGATGAATGGATTTGCATTGGCTATTGCCGCTGAAGAGTACAAGGCTTGCTCTGATCCCATGAGAGGTTTCTGCAGCAGTTCAACTTCTGTCCACATGCAGCCCATTGGGATGTACGGGCTTTTCCAGGTTGCAAGTAGCAGTACTATCCAGATAGAGCAGCTGATGCTCTTTGGAGAAAAATGTTTTTTTAAACTCAATCCTGTAGACCTTGTTTGGCAACAAAGTTTCTCTGGCTTCTCAGCTTGGTTCCACTGAGCACTACCAGGGAGGTGCTGCTGTTAGTAATAGGTCATGGCCTTTTCGTGATGGGCCAGACAGAGCGCATAGATCCAGCCCTGGAAGGAAACAGTTTAGGGATGGCCAGTCTTGAGCTCTAAGCAGATCACAAGCAGCACTGATCTGACTTACACACTGCAGCTATGCAACTGGCCAAAAGACTTACCAAGAATTGTGCACCCACCCATGTCCCTCTGCTCCCAATACTCTCCCACTGGATGGGTCTTCAAGGTGTGTGTCTCTTGGCTGCAGAAGATTTCTTCTTTACATAGGTCATGGGAAGGCACCCTAAGAGAGTAAGGAGAGGCCCAGGGTGGCACTCACGGGAAAGCACAGGGAGAGCTGCTGGGGATCTCCATCATCTCTGCTCCCAGGCCTCTGAGCACATGGTCTCACATTGTGGCTCCATCTCTCCTGTTTGAACAGCTGAAATGTCACAATGTGAACGTGATGACTGCATGTCCTGCTGGGGACTGGTGCAATCTGAGATGTAAGAATTAAAATTCCTTTTAAGTGAAGTATTTGAACTATGTGAAGAGTTTTGAAGTTGTTTTCTTTAATAGTTCTTAAAACATTGATGTTTGCAGGAGGTTGTGGGGGTAGGAAGCAGGTCCTTTGGGAAAGAGTGGAGTTATCAGGCACTTTGCAGCCACTTGTTAAGAAGGCCTGGACTTTTTCTGTGTGGCTGCTTGTAGTAGGGGCTCTTGATCTAATCTCATTCTGTGATCGGTTCTTATGCTTGGGACTGTTTGAAGGCTTAGGACCCACTGTTGTGGTGTGTCACATACCCCTTATGTTCAAGGTGACACTTGAAGACTGTGATGAGGTGTGGGGTAAAAGGCTGGTCTTTTGAATTTCAGTGCTTTAACTATAAACCCTTAATCCTAATCTCAGTCCCAGAAATGAACTCTCCGAAATCCCTGCTAGTTGATAAAACGTCACCTTTGTTTTAGCCCTTTTCTATTTGTGGTGGGAGTCCGAGACAAAGCAATGTCCTTGCCCTGCCAGAAGAAGCTATGCCATAGCTCCTCTGTGTAGGCTCTGGGAGGCAGCAATCCATATGCAGTGCACAGAGGGACTAGGTTAATGAAAATGGGGCCAAAATTAGTCTTCGGTGCTAACTTAAAATGCAGGTGTTGAAAACTTAGTTGAAAGCTTAGTTAACAGCTATTGCTCACATCCCGTGTGCTGTCTCTAGCTGCAGCCGTAGGATTCCTGTGTCTGAAGCTAATTTGTGCAAACACATGTTGAATTCTGCTCTACCCAGTGCCAGCCAAGGTGACTATTTAACTTCCAGCTGCTTACCTGCAGGGAATTGGGCTTATGTGATTATGATGCTGTGCTCCAATTCTCCTCAATAAGTTTCCCATTCATTAGCTAATTTCAGGCATGTTGGACAGAAAAGTAGTGGCATCAGATCTATGCAATTGTGGTGAGTTTCATGTTAGCAGAGGCAGATCCCTTCACTACTGCTGCAGTACAGAAAAAGCTGTGCTGTGAGCTCAACCATTTGCAGACATCAGAGAATCCACTGCGGGGATCTAAGCCAAAACCTTAGTTTTCTAGGCATGGAAATAGCTTTGATGGGAGCTCATGCCTTTTCTGACACAGGAGAACCCAGCTGCATGACATAAAGCTGTAGGAATAACAGCCCCAGTAGCGCTGCTCCCCCTGGGCCTGCTTTAATATTTATGTTCTTTGCATTATATTTGGCACAAACTGGATGTGAGCAGCACTTTGCTTAAGGGAGCTGATCCGGCATTGAGCCAGATGAATACTGCTAACTCCCATCCACACCCTGCAGGTGAGCCCTGGGTAGCTTTCCGGACCTCTCCCTGGAGGCTCTTCCTGGCTTTGAAAGCACAAAGATTGTTGGGTTTTTTTTTCTTTTCCCCAAGAATGGCAGGTTTCAAGTGAAAGCTGCTTTTGCCACCTCCCTGCTAATTGGCTCAGTATGTTTGTTTGAGCTGATGAGGGCTGGAGCTGGGAGGGGAAAAGCACTTCTCCCTGATTGCATTTAATCAGTCCATAATAAAGGCAATTTGTTTGACAAGTCCATTCACCAAATTATCGCCAAAATCTACATGCTAACAGCTTCTGAATGGCTTTAGTCAGACTTTGATATTGGTTTTGGAGCCCTGAATGGGTCAATGGTGTCAAGGGGGGTCCAGGATTTCCATGTGTTGAAAGCTGCAGGCTGTGAAAGGGGGGTTTCAGGAGAAAGGCAGATACAATTTCTTTCCCAGTGTGTGGTGTGACTCAGTAATGAGGTTTGTGCTTTTGACCCCAGGGGCAAACAGACATGCTTTAGACTTCATTTAAAGACTGGGCCAAACCCAGGCCACCTCCATACCTTCTCTTGGTGAAGGGCTCTGAGTGATGAGGTTGGATGGACCTCAGGCTGCTGCTTGAAGAAGTCCTTGCCCCAGGTGATGTTTTCCTCCTCAGCTGGAGGTCATATGTGCCAACCCATCCATCACAGCTGTGTAGGCTGCAGTTTGGCTTACTGGGGGAGGTCTGTGCTGGGGTAGAGAAACTCTCCTTTGCAAAGGTGACAAAATCCAAAACCTCATCAATGCCAGTTAAAAACCACTGTTGGCCTCTTCTGGTAATGTTCTGGAGCTGTGGCTGCACGGTGAGCTGCAGGGGATGGGTCTGGGGAGCTGAAGGGGGTGGCTGGCTCTGGCAGCCATGGCTGAGCGGTTCTCACAAGGGGAAGGTGCAGCTGGTTTTGTGTCACGTATGTCTGTCTGTCAGTGGGAAGCAGTCTAAAGGCCTCAGAGAGCTGAGAGGTGTTGGAGGAGGAAATCAATGTGTGTGTGTGGGGGGGGTGTCAAGTGCCAGTTCTGCAGCTTTTGGGAAAGGAGGAGAAGAAGTACAGAAGCTGGGGCTATTTTGGTGCCTTGGAGAGCAGTTCTGGTTTGTCAGCAGGGATGCAGCTTTCTGGGCTTCAACAGACCACGTTAAGTAAAAATACAAGTGTCAGTGTGCTCCTGTCCTGAGGCCTGCTCCAGACAACACTGTGGATTTCCCAACAGTTGTGATGATAACGCTGTGAGGGAGGACTCGGTGCTTGCTGACTCTTAATATGTTCAGAGTTTACTTTTACTGACAGCTGAGGGGACCAAACTGAGCTTCAGGAAAGAGAAACACATGTTTCCAATTCCGTGTATTTGTGGTCCTGGGCTGTGACCAGAAGTGCTGCTGTTACTGCTGCAGAAAAGCAGCTGCAGGTCTGTATTTGTGGTGCCAGGGAAAGGAGGCACTGTCGGGGAGGGATGGATGGCTTTGCTGTGGGTGCCAGGATGTCTCGTGAGGGGTCCATGTGAAACCTCATGTAGGCAATAACTTCAAGCTCAAGAGCCATATGTATGCATCTGGCTCACGTCATGTGGAAATCCACTGTTTTAGCCATCAGAGCTGTCAGCAAGAGCCAAGAGACCCCAGGGATCCCAATGTCTGTGTGATGATTGGCAATGTTTATATAGTACCTACTAATTGCAGTGGCCCAGAAACTGATCCGCTGATGCAGACTTTTGTCAGTACCAGGAACAATTTATTTGATTAGTATTATTAAAAAAAAAATAATCCGTGGTGGTAATTTTAATCACTTCAAAGTATCCCAGGTTATCAGTACCCACTAGATGCACAGTCTATTTGAGGAAAATGTCCTTGCAGCATTCTTCCTATGTCTGTGTGTTGTTAGGGATACAAATGCTGCAGAATTAAAGCAACTGTTTATGTCCTCAGGTAAAAATTGTTCCCTGATTTAAGACTCTGTGAAAGCAGATTTTATATAACACAAATAGTTTGGTCAATTTGGAGAAAAAAAGAAAAAAAGCAGGCATTTTAATGTATCCTTTCTCAACCAAGATACTTAGAATCTAAAATAATCATTTAAGTTGGGGTTTTTTAGAATAAGCTTAATCTCTGCGGGGGGGGGGGAAACCCCTATGTATTTACACTTGGCACTTTTGCTGATCCTTTTGTTGATGCTAATTTAAACATGGCCTGATCTCCTAAAGTGCTTGGTGTTCAGAACTGAAAATTGGACTATGTTGTGTTCAGGTGGGTGTGCAGTGATTTAGGTGGCCAACACCAGGACTGTTTACATGTCTTATTTGAGATTGGCTGCTTGTGCTTGGCGTGTTTGTGCGTGTCTAGATTGAACTTTCTGCTTTCTGTTCCAAGATAGCAATCCCAGTCCCTGTGGGGGACCATTTGAAGCAACTACCCCTGGAGTTTTTTTTGTGCTCTTGTGATTCCTTTTTATCCAGATACCCAAGACCTTTACAGACTCAGTCTGTTTCTGTCCCTTGAAAGGTATGTGGCTGCCTGCAGGAACAGACCCAATGTGCTGCTAAAAGTAGTTCAGAGGATTTTTGGTCAGGTTGGTTTGGTGCAATACTACGATGTTCCTTGTGTCCTTGCAAGTGCTGTGCCTCACTGATCCGGTACTGCTGTTGTCTGGAATTTTTGTGCTCTTTCCAAGAGACGGGAAAAGGCCAAATTCAGCTCAGCTGTGAGTCAACTTTGCTGACTTGCCAAGAGCTTTGCAGGATGTACAGAAGCACAGAAGTTAATCCCAACTCATCTTCTTGCTGATTAAATCTGATACAGAAGTAGTAATTGTGAACATGTTTAAGAGAACTGCTTGGGTTACCATTTATTTATTTATTTATTTACCTAGCTACTCCTTTTGCCTGAAGGAAGATGATGAGTTCTGTCTCTCAGCCTGGGTTTGGGCTGATCCAAGTATGCCCAGCTCAGCTCACTAGCTGAGGATATGAGCTCATTCGTAGTAATTAAAGTATGTATATCTGCTCTTTCAGAGATGCTTAATGTTTGGCTGCCTGGAACCCAGTGCGTGTCTTTTTCATGTCAGAGAGACAATGATGGTTTGGCAGTTCTGAGTTGCACAGTAAAATAAATCTTGGCTGAGTCTCTTCAAATATACCAAGTGCTCTTGAACCATGTTGGTAGATGCTGTGGTGTCAGTGTTGATGGGGTTCCTTTGGATGTTAAGGCTTGCTATGCAATAATCACTCTTGGGTCCATCTGGATCCTTGCACAAAGTTGAAGCGGCCTGTGTGGGACCTGCAGTTTGGGCAAACTCTCCGAGTGGTCAGGTTTCAGAAGTGTATTTGAATTAACAGATGGATGTAGCATACTGCTGAAGAATTTGCAGTAGATGTTGTCCAAGCACTTTAGTTATGGTGGGCAGGGGAGGTTACATCCACCTGCTGGCAAAGTATCCCATAACCTTAACAACAGAGGAAGAAAGATGTAAAAAAAAAAAAAAAAAAAGTATTTCCTTTTTTTAATGTTACATTAAGAGAATGGCCTAGAGACCCAGATTATGAGAAGTTTTGTCAGCCACTTATGATCAAAGAACTTCACCATGTACTTTTGTGCACCTTCTTTTGACTTGGTATCAACACTAGTTGCCAGCAGAGACACTTTTCACTCCTCCAGCAGCTCCTAAAAGCACCAGAATCGCCAGGGTGAGAGAGGGCTGTCTTCAGGTAAGTTATACTAAATCTTCAATAGAGTTGGACCATTCAGACCACCTACTCTGAGATTCCCTATCTGATTGTGTTATTTTTTTTCACCTACTATCAGATGCCTGTGGTTTTGCTGCTATGATATTATCAACATGTGTTGTATTAGCCTCAAGGGTTTAAAATGGGCTTTTACTCCAACAAGTAAATATAAAAACAAACACAGCAGTGGGGGGATTTTCTGCTAATTTTTCCTCTGTGATTTTTGTATCACACTGTGGGCTGGGGTGACCTGCATCCTGTGCCTAGGACCTGTGGACTCAGCTGTGATCCTTTATCGTTTGCTCCTCTGCATTGATATTAAGGTTGATCTATGGCAGGTGCTTTTCCTGGCATTCATTTCCCATGTTTGCTGTATTTTGCAAAGGCTTTTGGCTCATGCATTTTTACTTAAAACTGTGTTGGGCCAAGAGTGCAGACGCTTAATGCAATTAGACTGATAGGTGGTAACTTGAGCTGCTGTAGCTGGATTATGTTCAATTTTCGGCCTCAGTCTTTGGGAAATCTCCTACCTCTGTGGTCTGTGTGGGGCCTGTATGTGCAGTGCTGCTGTGGTCGTGGCGATGTCCATAAGATGCTATGGGACAAAAATCTGTGCTTTTGTTTTGAAAAATTTTGCCTTTTGTGTGGAACATTCAAAGAACAGCATTAAGGTTGCAAATCAAACATGTGGAAGTTAAATGTTAAAATTAAGGTAGTTTTACCTACTCAAAACTAGCCATTTGGGTTTTTACATTATGAGTTACTCTTTACTGAGAGCATACTACTTTTTCTTCACCTCCTCGGGACTCCTGTATTGTCCAGTGCACAGGACAGATGCCTCATATTTGTTTTCTTTATCCTTCTGGTTCCTTATGGCCCTAGGGCCTTATCTACCATGTGTTATTTAAACCCTATTCTGCTTGTTGTGAGTGTTCTACAAACAGGGATGTACTTACCCTTCTGGAAGGAGAGTCTGGAGTGTTACCTGCATTGCACAGATGAGGATCCAAGGCAGAGAGATTAGCATCAGGAGCTGTAATTGCCTGATATTTCAGAGATTGTTCAGTATCTACCTTTTTCTCCAGGAGCAGCCCCTTACCCATTCTCTCAAGCTGTGATAGGCAGGAAGAAGTATGTGGTACTCGATACACAATTCCTTCTCCAATACTGTAACGCATATATGCATATATGCAAAAGGACTGCATGGCTTAAAATGAGCGTTACAGTTGCAAAGTCAAGTGCACGTAGCTAAGTGCTGTGGGTTAACCCCTGTAGGCAGCTAAGCACCACATAGCTGCTTGCTCGCCTCCCCTTCCCACTCCCAGTAGAACAGGGGAAGAGGAAAGGAAGAGTAAAAGCAAGAAAACTCGTGGGTCAAGATAAAATAGTTTCATAAGTGAAGGAGAAGTGGAAGAAAAAAGAAAGAAAACAAGTGATGCAATCACTCACCGCCTTTCACAGGTAAACCGATGCCCAGCCAGTTCCCAAGCAAAAGATGGCTGACTTGCCTAAACCCCACTCCACTCCGTTTTATTGCTGAATGTGATGTTATATGGCATGGAATACCTCTTTGGTTAGTTGGGGTCATCTGCCTGGTTGTGTGCCCTCTCAACCTCTTGTGCACCCCCCAATCTATTCACTGGGGGGGCAGCCTGAGAAACAGAGAAAGCATTGATGCTGTGCAAACACTGTTCAGCAGTTGCTAAAACATTAATAGGTTATCAATACTGTTTTTGTCACAGATCCAAAGCACAGCACTATACAAGCAGCTATGAAGAAAATTAACTCCATCACAGTCAGACCCATTACACTAAGGAAAGGGCAACATTACACCTGTATTTTGTATGTAATATGAGCTAGAGGTGGATATGATGGCAAGTTTTCAGTTGGCCGATATGACCCATAAAATGCAGTTGTAGGAAGGGTCTGGTTTTGCATAGGTTTTTGTCTTAGAGCAGTCATGCTTTGAGGGTTACTTTATTTGGGATGAGATAAGAGTACTTAAAATCGGGTTACAAATTGGGGGTTGGTCCTTGGAACGTATTCCAAGAGACCTTTAAAAATGAGTGTTGAAGACATTCCCCCTCCCAAATTTTTGTTTGTTTCTGTCCCTTCGTAGGAGAAAAAAAATATAAAAGTGCCTGTTCAAAGGCACAAATAAAGATCCTCTGGTGCAAGTGATATCACTAAAAACTAGAGCCCTGGGGATTTGTACAGTTTAGTTTCTCTCTAGATTTTTTTTATGTGGGTAACCCCTTGGAAACGGAGGTTGGCAATCTGACTGTTTCCAAAGCACATCCGCCTATTCGTGTATCTTTTGTACAGGGACCGCTTCTGTTTGTTAACACTGTTTGCTTCCTGGTTTATGTGCGCAAGCTGAATTCCAGCTCAAAGAGGTTAAAGCTTTATAAAAAGTGAGTTGAGCAGGGAAGTGGCTCCACAGCTGATGGTGAAGCGCATGCATCTGTGACCCACGCTGTGCTCACATGTTAGTTTATTGTTAGTCTTACAATAAAGGATAGCACTGTTTTTTGTTCAGCTAAACAACTTTGAAGGAATGAATTGTATAGAAAAAAGAATAGATGAAGCCTGGCTGTTACTTGCCAAAATGTTCTTTGTTTTAGTTGTGTTGTGTGGGATGCAGAACTCCCAGAAGAGGATGGTGTCTCTTCTATAGCAGCCAACGGGAGCTGATGGATTGAATAGGGAGGCAGAGACAGAGGTTCAGCAAGAAGGGGTGAAAAAAATCTTCTGATTCTTCCTGATCTGTGGGTTTGTTTGTCTTCAGCTGACAGCCCCAGGCTTTCAGTTTGGCTATACTGCAAGAGTAGAGGCTCTGCTATACCAATAAGTTGCACTGTAAATGCGGTTGGTGCCATTTGGCTTGGATTTGGTTCAGAGTTAGCATGCACAGATAGTAGTTAGTGCATTTTGGCAATGGTGGCTGGAGTGTAAAGCTCTATCAGCAGCTGCAGAAAGCTGAATGCTTGGTGTTAGACAATCCATTTTTCTTGCTGGATAAATGAAAATCACTTTTTCTTTATCTCTCTTTTCTTAAACATTGTCCATATAATTGCAGGGCAGGGTTCAAGTTCAAACTGATAAGATTATTTTGCTTCCCTAAGCTGCATGACAATGGTCCCCTTAGCAAATTAAGCCATGGACCTCCTTTTGCTGTAATGGGAACCAATCTCATTAGAAACAGAGCTGGATTAGTGAAGAGTCCAACCTACCGTACAGATACGCATTCTGACCCCAGCAGGCCTGAAGTGCCTTTTGTTCACTCCAGCCTCCTCTGCATTTTCCCATCGCCTATCCATCTGTGTGTTGGAGCTGGTGGTGATTATTTCTGCTCAAGAAAAGCCTGTTGGAGGGTGAAAAGGAAGTTGATTGTGATATCACACTGGCCAATATGAATGATAAATTGTTTTTTAAATGTTTCCTTTGATTTAAGTCATTGGATTACAAGACTGATTAAGATGCCTATTGCAGGTTATTGGAGATTAAGGGCCCCTCTTCACTGGTTTGACCTGTGAGACAGAAGACTATCCTTTTCTGCCTCTCAGCGTTACTCTCTTCTACAGATCAGAAAATCTGGACCTATTCACACCAACCTCTCCAATGTCTGGACACAGGAAGCTCTTTTTTGCAGAAAAGACAGACAAACCTTTTCACCAGTGACCTGCGTTGGTTCTGTCTGTCCTTCTTGGTGACAGTTGTTGGCTCTTGATGGGTTGCATGTGGACTGTCCAAGCTGCTTTATCAAGCAGTTGGGACTGAGAGCTTTGAGCTGGGTCTGTGCACACCAGTGCCAGCAAGAGAGCGGCATGACTGTGCCTGCAGCAGGCTCTCAGGGAGAAGTTGTGGCTCAGGAGCAATGTTGAGCTGTGGGGGTGCTGTTTCTGGAGATGCTCATGTGCATGCCCGTGTTGGTCCTAGCTCAGTGCTGGTGTTGTATGTGCTGCTGTTGTCTATTGTTTGCTTTCTTCCATTTGCATCCTCACATTCTGCTTTTGGGATCCACCTTATCTATCTATCGATCTAATTTGTATTATCTGCATTTTTTCTTCTTTCTGAGGTCCCTCAGCTCTGGGAGATTAGAGGTACAGCCCTGGCTGATTCCAGCTGCTTCCATGAGATGGAGCCACACTAAGGATGCTAAGAGGGGTGAATCCCACTGCTTCCTGGATTAAGAGCCATTTCTTTAAGGAAATCCTTGTGCCCATGCATCTCTCCTACTACTTCTCTGACTGATCTTAGAAGTATTGCCTGGAGCTTGACTCCTGGCTGGAAGTTCATGGTTGAAGCAGTCTGGCAGGGAGGGCAGACTGTGGACAGTGTTTGAAAGTGGCACCAATGAAAGAATGAGCTTGGCTGGTTATTGTAGTAATTTGTTGCTATTGATTAGCCTGGAGGCTAATGCTTAAGTAGTGAGGAGTCCTGACTTGGTGAGTAATTCAATATAAAGCAGTGGTGCTATTCACATGAGGGAGACTTGGCTTCTCTTTATGCCCACTTCTGATGGATATGAAGTGTTTTTTTTTTTAAATAAATGTCATTAGCAAGAGCAAGGGTTAGCCAGGGTAATTAACACTGCTAAGCTATAGTCTATCTGTTGCCAGCCAGGTTGCAAACAGGCAGCTGAAGAAACAGATCTGTTTTCTGTTCTTGTTACATTTCTGGATATATTTTAAGGTTTCTCAAAAAGAGCAGAACAATGAAACACCCTTTGATAATACCAATCTCTTTTCTTCATGGCCCAGCCTGAGCAAGCATTCAGACCCTTTCCATCTGGGATTGCTCATTTCCTTTTCTTCTCCTGAAATAAAAACAGTACTCCCCAAAAGCACAACTTCTGCAGTGCTGTGACAGAGCCAGCCTATCAGGCAGGCATCGGATGGGACATTGTCTTCTGTTTTCCCCCTCTAAGCTGCAACTCAGGGAAAAAAAAATCATAGCAACAAAGAAACCCTTTTCATATGTTGTTTTAGTGCTGTCAAAAATAGTAACTAATGCCCACCCTGAATTTCTCTCAGTGCTTTTTCAAAGGCTTCCATCCTTTATGTGCACAGGGGAGAATGAGGCACATGGGAAAGAAATTGCATTCAGTGAAATGAAATATCGTCAAGCCAATTGGAACCACAATCCTTGGGTGTGCTGGAGTCTGAGGCTGTGGCACCAAGCCTGGTTCAATTGTGAGGGGACCCTGTGATTACAGAGACTGTCACAGACCTCCTGTGTGTCCTGCCTACACAGCCCTAAAGCTCACTGTGAGAGGCCATGGGACTCAGCCTCTGTTTCCCTGCCTGACCCTTTTGATTACATGTTTCCTGAGTGTCTCCGTGTATCTTCTACTGTAGCTTGATTCCTTGCTGGTTTTTTTTGGAGCCCAGATCCCATAGTTACCTGGATTGTAGTGACTTCTAAATAGTTTTGGAGCTGGGAAGTTGAAGGGTATGAGTACTGCCCCATTAATAGTGCTGCCTCTCTGAAGACTTTCTGATACAGAAAGGTCTCCCAAAGTAGGTAACTGAGCAGATGGTTAGATAGATAGTCCTGTCTATCTGCTGCTTTCAAATGAATGTTTTTACTTGATCCTGCCTGTGACTAGTTAGATGAAGTTACTCTGGAAAGGATGCCTTTATTTGCACTTCTGCAGCCCAAATCATGGAATTAGGCTCAAAAGTAGCATACAGAGGGTATACCCACATCTGTGAAGCTTGCCAGCAAATGTTTCTGGCAAGACACTGCTTCAGCAAGTTGCTAGCCTATAAGACTTATGGTGGCTGCCTGCCTATACCATGCAGCACATCTGGAGTAAGGTAAAGGTGCAGCTGTGGTTGGTGGGAGCATTTTCTTTGCCAGCTTGGCCTGACAAAGACAGGCTCTGATATACCTTCTCCACTGTCCCCATGACTTTCTTGCAAAGGTGGTAAAGAATGAAACACTTTTTTCACCACTAGGGCTGTGGTCCAGCTGTGCCCCTGCTGCTCCCTGGTGCAGTATCAGAATTGTCTTGGTCCAAACTTTACATGTTGTCTTACAAAGGACCAAATCAGCCTGACCTACCTTGATCTCCAGGCGAGACCTTATTGCAGCCTTTCAATACTTAAAGGGGACTTATAAGAAAGACAGAGAGAGACTTTTTACCAAGGCCTGTAGTGATAGGACAAGGGCAATGGTTTTGAACTGAAAGAGGGTAGAATTAGACTTAGACATAAGGAAGAAATTTTTAATGATGAGGGTAGTGAGACACTGGAACATGTTGCCCGGAGAAGCTGTGGATGCTCCATTCCTGGAAGTGTTCAAGGCCAGGTTGGATGGGGCTTTGAGAAACCTGATCTAGTGAAAAATGTTGGAGGGATTGGACTAGGTGATCTTTAAAGGTCCCTTCCAACCAAAACCATTCTGTGATTCTATGATCATAAGAGATTTCAGAATTGTCTTTAAACTCAGACCTGTCCCTTTGTGCAAAAGTCTTCTGCAGTTTGAAAACTACTTTTCTGCTGTGGGGTTAGCGAGGGCTGCAGGACGCTGTCAGTACCATGAGTGAGATATTACCGTAGTATCCATGCCTGTTGGATGCAGAATTGCCTTTTAAAGTCCCTCTCAGCCTTGTCAGTGTTGGGGGGTTAGTACAGAGCTGCATTTCTGTGTCTGCTGGCCAAAGCAGCCCAAGCTACAAAATGCTGGATGGGGAGGGAGGCTGGCTAGATGCTTGAGCCCTTGTTTCAGGGTCTTTCTGGCCCGTTTCCTAGCATAGTTTTCTGGAGGAGATCAGAGCTGCTTCGATCCCAGCTGTATGTCATTGGCTTAATGGCAGTACTGATGTATGCGGAGGGAGATGAGGCTTTTCCCTGAACACTTGGCCTGGTGGTGGTGGGGCAAGAGTGAGGTCAACACCTTTTTCTGCTCTTGAAGCAGTGGCTATCAAGGGGCAATAACTTTTCATTTAGGCCTTTTTCCACTGGTGATAATGAGCCTGATTTGCATTGTAGAGAAGCTGTGATATAAATGGTGTCTGGCTCATGTGATAACAGCTCAGCTGTGCTCCAGCCCCTGTGGGATGTGCAGTGAGGGTAAGAAGTTTTCTTAGACATTAGACATGTGGAAGGCACAGTTATCACTAAACGTGGTGCAGAGGGGCAGGGAAATGTCCATCTAATGGTGTATTTAACCAGAGATTGAGCATGCAGGGAATTGGTGGACAGAGGTGGAAATTTACTCTCCCAGGCTGTTCTCCATCTTAACCTTGCCTGACCATGTGAGGGGAGGATCCAGCCCTTCTGATGCCTTGGTGTATTTTGAATGCTCTGATGAAGGCTGTTTTATTCTCAATCGGATGGCTTGTTCATGCTAGTGCTTCAGTGATAAATCATTATTGGTGTTTCTAATGAGGCTTTTAGGACTGCTCTGGAAACTTTAAAACCTGTAGTAGTAAGGTAAGGCTGCAGGTTAAATGCCTTGGAGGCTTGGTGTGCCTCCAAGGCAAGACAGGCCAGGTGCTTTTTGTTTGTGACTTAACTCTAAATTTTCTAGTTTTACTTGAAAGTTGTAATGTTTCCACCCTCTTTTTCCTCTAGTTCTGAATTTCCACCAGGTCTCCAACTAACATGTTTAAGTACACTCAATAAATCTATCAAGAGTAATTCACAGTTACATAGCACCGATCATTCATGGCTGTAGAAACATTTTGCTGTAGAGGATAAATACCGATAGCACTATCTTGCAGGTGGAGAAACTGAGGCACAGATTGTACCTTCAGCAGTAGGATTCCATTTTCCTTAACTGTTCCAGAGACACCTTCATCTCACCTAAGCTGTTCCTTTGGACTTCTAGGGGATGCATCATCTGCCTGGCATTATATCTACATCTAGAGACCACTGGCATCCCATGATTGCTTGTTCCTCTCCAATGACCCAAAGAAGGTCCAGACAGCTAGCTTAGACCAGATGGATCCTGCTCAAAATCACTAGAGAGCAGTAAAGCTGACAACCTGACTTCTAGCCCATCTCCTGTGCCTTTTTTAGTTCTTGGCACTTTGCTGATATGCAATGGATATAAGGTGATTCTATAACTCCTTTCTGTCTTTTTAGGACACTTTTTGCAGGAAAATTCCTATTAGGGTGGTGAGGTATGGAACTGGAATACCACCTTCTCTTAGTGTCCTTACAAGTAATGTCTATGTACTGGATTGCTAGCCTTGTAGTTGCTCCCTTACCATGAGGAATGCTACGTAACACTCCTTGTACTGCTCTGATAGAGCTAAACAAGCCCAAGGAGCGAGGAGATTGGCCTGAGTGGTTTGAGATTAGTGTGTTTGTTTGTATTTCCTATTTTTCACTTTCCAGCCTAAGGATATTCATTAATTGTTTTGATGTATGTGTCATCTCCTATTCTTAGAAATGCTGTGCTTGTTCTAAAAGCAGAATGACATTCATTCACTATGAAACATGGGGATTTGTTTTCTTGGGTGTTGTAAAGCAGACTAGGTATAAATGCTGCAATTAGGAGGTGATGGGCTAATCTCATTAGTCAATGGGAGGAAACACTGGGGTCAGTGGGTTGGATAATGAAATCTGAAGATAAATTTTGATGCACCAGATGGCCTGACGTAGTGGTTCCGCTAATTTGGAAGGAAGGAGAGTCAATGGTGTCTTTGAAGAACAAAAGCTGAAGCAAAAGGCGGCATGTGATTTCTCTGAGCTAAAAACCTGTTTTTGTGATGTCTCAGTTGTGTGCAGGCCCGTGGGATTCATCGAGGCCTGCTGTCTTTTTTTGGCCTTTTTGGCCAGTTTTGGGCACTAAGAGACAGGACTCCAGCAAAAGTTAATGAGGCACTGGCAGTATATTGCTGTGCTTGTATGACCAGTGGCTTAGCAAGAAGAAATAATCCTGACATCTCATTCTTTTGGAAGGGGCTCATAGTTCAAATATCTTTGTTCTGTAGGGAAGGTTGTATTTATGGTGTCCCCTTATCCACAAATATGTAAGACTTAAGAGTCAGAAATCCCGATATTTGTTTTTGGGATGAGATTGTAGGCTTCTTCAGCATAACACTTTGTTTGGGCTCAACTCTTCATTTTCTGGGATCAGTCCTTTCATTCCCACTGAAGTAGGCAAGAAATAGATGTTTGGGGGCTAAAAAATAGAGGCAAAAAAATACTGCAGTTTGCAAGAGTGACCTGTGAGATAGGAACACCTCTGTTTTGGCTTGGCTCGCTCAACCTGAGATACTGTCACCAGATACTGCTTTCACAGAGGACCTGCTGGTTCCTTTCATTTCCATCCATTTTTAGCGTGCTTGACACCAGCACACACTGAGGCATCAGTACACACTGAGGCACTTCCCATCCTGAATCTCTCTGCAGGGTTGTGGCCCAAGAGATACCCCAAAGGTAAGTGGGAAGAAGTTGGATATAGTCCTACTCCTTTCTGCTTTGCTCCATGTTCAACACAAGCACTCATTCCTTACCTCTGTCACCTACCCACACCAACATTTTTCCAGGAAACAAACAATAAGCAGGGTTTGCCAAGCTTGGCTGTATTGCCTAAAACAAGAGCTGAGGAAATCCAATGGCACACTCTTGCCACCTTACCTGGCAGCACCCTGGTGCTATTTTCTTTTAGTGAGCATCCAGCGCAGGCAAATCTTGTCCTGGGCTCTGGGCCATTGCGGCAGCTCTACTGATGAGTGCCCAAGCTTGGAACAGCCGGATAAAAACTCTTAGTCTTTAAAGCAGTGTCCAGAATAGTAGCCAGACTTCATCTGGCCGTGAAATAATGAAGAGTGTATTTACAATAAGAAGCCTTATTGAAAAATGTACTTGTAACTGGGATGCAGCCTGTCAGCACTCTGTATCTCCTGGCAGAAGGGAAAGGAGGAACTTTTTTGTAGTGGTTTAGTGTGTTTGGTATTATGAAAGCTCAGTGGGCTGGATCTTCAGCAAGTGTACAATAACATAGGTCTGACAGCAGCGGTGCTGCAGTGATAATGATCCGTATAAAACCTGAGAGTAGCTCAGGTTAAACATAGCTGGACCATTCTCCTCGGATCCTTTACCATCCCCATAGAGTAATGTGGGCTCTAGTTTCTTAGTGCCCGTCTGGAATCCTGTTTACATTACCACGGATCAAAACCAACACTATACATATGACTCAGTTCCAAACTAATATCTTCCTAAGAGCTGCTGGAAGTAGAATTCTATGTGGAAAACGTTAATCTGGCAAGTGACCTCCTGCTCCTCCTGCAAAGGGTCTAGGTTCTGCTGCTGTTAAGGGGACCCAACTGCCAGGCAGTCCAGCGAGCGGAGGCACTTAGCAGTGGCAGGGAAAGTCCCCAAAGAGATGCAGCTGTGGGGGAGGCCGTTATAAATCACAGTGGCCCCAGCTGTCGGGCAGGGCAGAGGAGAGATTGATGGGGTGGGTGGGAGAGCTGAGGCAAGGAGAGTTCAAGCATCACCCTGACCCGCGAGAGGGGAAAATAGCCCCAACCCTCAGCAACATTTAATTGAAGCCTGCTGTTCCCCTGAAGGGGAAAGGTCAGGCTCCGCTTTGTCAGGAGCCCTCAAACAAAAAAACCTGTTTATACAGGACCCACCCCTGTACCTTGTGAGGTGGAGGGTAAATGGGCTTGGAGACATTCAATTCTCCTCTCTCTGGTAACGTTTGTGTCAATGAACAGTGGAAATTCAGATTGGGCTGGTAGTAAAAGCCTGAGAGCAAGTGGGCAGGTTAAAACCCCACGTAAACATTAACTGGAGTTGGCCTCCGTAAGTGTTACATTGGTGGTCCAGGGATGATGGTGTTCAGCGCCTTGGTTCCCCTGCTGAAGGGATGGGATGTGTTGGAGGGTGGTGGTTGTTGCCAGCATGTGCTTGAAATTATGCCTGAAGCAGTGCACTGCTGCACGTATCCCTGCACCCTCACAGACCGAGCATGGTGCAGACCCTGGGTAGAAGAGGGTTTCTGCACTTCATGGCCAGCTCTGTGCTGCAGGTACCCCAAGGACCCAGCGTAAGGTTTTGCCAGCCCTGATGGCTCAGCTGGAAATGAGATGTAAATATACTGTGTGTCTGGGGACCCATAGTCAGGAGGACAGTCGTTTAGGGGTGTCTTGAACGGTGGAGGTCTCTGCCAGAAAAATTGACCTTCTCTGCTCCCAGGTGTCCTTTCCTGAGTCCCCCCAACATGTGGACAGGGAATAGCTTCTGGCCACCTGAACCGTTATGGTGACCTGCTCCCTGTCGCAGTCTTTCAGAGGGACTCTGTGCCTCCCATGTGACGTGATGGGTACTTGTCCAACCATCATATGATACAAACACAAATGCCTCTGTCACATGTAGATACATGACAAAACATGGGTATTTGGAGTCAGATATGACTTTCATGCCCTGTCCTGCATCTGGTTTGTGCTCCTATTGTAAAGCTGTTTGAAACGAGGGGCCTGTGTGACTTGCCCTAGCCAAAGGCTGGGCACTTCTTCAGCTTACCAAAGTAAGAACTGGCAGTTCAGGAGCCAACTTCTGTGTGAATTGGATGTTTCCATCAAAGGACAGGAGGCATGACAACAGCTTCAACCATCTGATTTTAATGTCCGACCATATGTCTGTCGGAGCCCTCCCAGTCTTTTTCCAACCTCTCCTCTCCCTTTCTGCCCTTACACAGAGGAGAAGCTGAACCAAGTACAGCTCAGCCAAGCATGGGCAATCTGGCATCTCTGCTCTGGTGCTGCATGGCTTTTATCTGTTTGAAAGTTACCGGTATAGAATACATTGATTAATGGCCCAGTAAATTAATTGGCAGCCTCTGTATGTTGCTTTACAGCTGATGGCTGCAGAGAGCTGTTGGAGTGGAAAAGCGTAACAAAGTGCCAACTTACTAGGCTGTGACGGTGCCCGCTGTATGGCAGGCGTTTTCCTAACAGGAAAGGCAACAAAGGCATTTCACTGAGGAATGTTGCAGGCAGAGACTGACTCACAAGCAGGGTGGGGGAAAAAGAATTTTAAAAAGCCCCAAACCAGGGGGTAGAAAAACCAGATGTGTAGTTCAAACACAAAGTTGGCACTCTTCAGATAATGGAGCCTTTGCCACAGGATTGTAGCTCAAAACTGACTTTGATTTGATTTTACAGAGTTTGATTATATGGTCTTTCATGTGTTGAAGGGAAGATCAAATTCTGCCCAAATCTGAGGCTGTGAAGGTCTCTCTCGTGCTCCTTTTTTCTAAGGCAGCATAGACGTAACTGAAGAGGGAAGTACAGGCTGTATCTTTGCTGGCTGCTGCTGAGGCACTGGCTTTTCCCAGCTCTCCAGAGTCACTTTCTGATCAGTAAGCAGAGCAATGACTGGGAAATATGACCTTAAAATACTCCCTATGTGTGCCAAACAAATTGCTAATACTAAATATCAAAAGCAAAAAGTTTCTGTTGTCCTGTAACAAAGTAAGATTTGTCTCTGTGTGGGGAGCAAAAAGTGCCCTTAAGAAAGAAAACAAATGAGACTGGTTGATGACACGTTAAATAAAAGTTATTACCTCATTTTTAAATGTCATGGAGAGAATCCCATCATCTGCCTGATGCATTTATTCAGTTCTTTTGCATGAGAACCATTATTTTGTTTCTCTAGTTTTGTAAAAGAAGCTATTGAGGCTTGAGTTGTCTAGATATTACAGGAAATAAAGCAAAATGCCTTGCTCTGCCCTGGTCTGAGGTGGTTGCTTGTGTGAAAAGCTTGCTTTGCAATGATCCTTCCTTACTTGGGAGACTAGAATTTAGCTCCTTTCACCTTCAGTGTTGTTATAGTTCCCTTAGCGGGCAACAGGGAGGGAGATGCAGCTCCAGAAGTCAGTCCCTCCAAATGGTCTTCAAAACACCATGACTTAAGTAGGATCTTAACTAAGCAGGATCTTTTCTGCTGCTCAGACTCCTGGCTTCTTGGTTGATTTTTGGTGAGAAGTAAGGATTTTAAGCAGGACTCGAGCTAAATCTTGTATTGAATCTGGATCTGAGCCCATGTCACTTAAAGTCACTGGATGGTTTTCCTTTGGAATAACTAATGGAACAAAACTTCACTGTGGGAGTCTAATCTTACCAAAAAGGAAATCTAGCTTTAGGGCTTTAGCAATCAAAAATGCTGCAGCACGGTAATGCAAGAACTTCCTCTGCTGGTTCAAAGTTGTTAAAACAGAGTTTGATGGGTTTAATTTTATATTCATTCAGAAGCGTGGTCTTGTTCTGCAGTCGGGATGGGGGAAAACGCGTACAGGAGTTGTGGAAGGGGCTTTAGCAGAGAGCAGATTTCCAGCTGTTGCCTGGTACCATGGCTTTTTCCCCACCACTTGTCTTGCTGTCACTCTGCCTGCCATGTGAAAAGGCCGATGTATGGGGGTGTAAGAATAGTCTGACCAAAATAAAACAGAGCAGATGGTTTGGAGGTGAGAGCTAGAGATAGCGGGGCAAGCGTCTGCTCGCTTGATGAGTGCTGGGGGTTGGTTCTTCAAAAAGTAATGAAAGACTAGGAATATTTTACCCGAAAGACCTCACTGTGACTTTCTGCACACATCATACGTCCAAGGTGGTTGATCAATAGGATTCATTATAGGAAAATAATGTTAACTTTACTGTTTTGTTTGGTCTGATTAGTCAGAGGCGACTGATCTGCTGCCAGACTATTCACAGACTGAGGCTGTCTGACCTCAGATGGCTTCGACTGGAAGAGCGGGAGCCTGTCTGCTCAGAGATGGTGTGCGTTGGCAGTGCTGGCTGTGTGCTCGGTATTGGCAGGTCTGATAAAAGCTACCTTCTTTCCCCATGGGGAAGGAGAAGAGCACCTTAGTGCCTAACCCAGCAGATCTTTACTTAGACATAGTCATGCTGCACACCGGTTTATGTGAAGACAGACTCGCAGCTCTCGTGTTTTGCCTTGTCTTTGCATAATGAGACACCAAAGTATTGCTTGTCTTGGCTAAACAACAGAAATTGGCTGTGATGAATTGCATTTGTGCCTGTTTCTGATAGGTTTAAGGTGCCTATTTCAAGTGGCCAGCAAGAAAGATTAATGTTTACATTTTCTTTAAATGGCTGGCGCAGGCTCTTTGCCCCTAAGTGGTCCAGATTAGTGCATAGCCAAGAGTTCTGGCGTAGGGCCACAAGGACAGATTATTCACTGTACTTTGAAAGGGTGTTGGGTTTCTGGATCTGACCTTTTGGGTGGATAAATGGGAGGATTAGCTGGTAAGGAAGCAATTATCCACTCTCTATAATTAATATCTCCTTCTTATTCTCTGGTGTTACTTGACCTGGAACCAGAATCTGTTGATGTTGCCAGTTTTGTGTAATTGCCACCTTTAAAAGAAGGGCTAGAGTCCCAGACCTTTCGAAGTCACCGCGCTAGTAGTGGGGAGTAAGAACGCGAGGGTGAGGTTATTGAATCAAGCTCCAGTGTCCAAAACAATGAAGATCGGGATGATTAAAGACTGTAGTTTTGTCCCTGAGGTAACTCTCTACCCTTTAATGCCACTGTGTCTTTTGACATGAAGATTAAATATGCTTGCTATTCTTCTTAAACAAAGCCTGCCCTGTCAATAAGGCAAACAGGTGCTTAATGCTTCTGCACATGCCTTTTTAAAGGTTGCCTTTCCCATCAATTTTACTGTGTTTTTAGCTGTCACAGTTTAAAATGCCATCTTGGTCAGGTGCAGCTAGAGATTGTCATTCTGCACTATCATTTCCCATTTACAAACCCATGCAGATGTACCCAGATGTTGATAACATCTGACAGTTCTACGATGAGGATATGTTCATTGTACTCTACTTTTAAAAGTAATCCAGGATTCCTTATTTATCTTTCTGTCTATTTTGGGGTATTTATAGTGTCCATTGCCATTGCAAAGGAGACCGAGACTCAAAAAAAAAATATTTAATGATTATCTGGAAATGTCCTATTTTGGTGTGTATCTGGATTTTTTTTTTTTTAAAGGACTATAATTTTAAGAAGAACAGAGCAGTAGCTCAGCTAAATCAAATTGGATTCCCCTCTTTGAAAGGATTTTTTGTTAAACTTTCACACACAAAAATCAGTTTTGGAACAAAAAGCCAAAGTAGAATAAACTTTTAAAACATGTAAAGTTAAATATTAACTTCTTTTTAAACTTCTAACAGGATTAAGTGGAGCTTTTAAAATGTACTTGTAAGTTAGAGATTTATTGCAGACTTATTTGATGCCATTGCTGAAGTAGCACCATAGGAGGGAGTTAGTTATTTTTCACCTGCACTGTATTTTGAAATAAAGGGAAATCAGAGTTAATAAATTAAGGACAATTAAAGCTTTTGTAGGATATGTATTTTAGACTATGCTCTCTGAATACCAAGGTTTATCAAAGAGATTGTCAGCTGAGTGAAGAGTCACTGGGGAAATGCTTCTGGGTTTCAGGGAATGATGAGGTTTGAGCAGGTAAACTGGGCCTTTGTACAGCACATAGGTAAATGGGGAATCACATAAATGCATAGTGAGATTATGCACCGCAACCCAGCTGTGGGATTATCATCCTGGCTACCGCACACTGAAAACAAAAGCAAACAAAAAGGGTTAAGCGTTTACAGTACCGAACAGCAGCATTTTACTCAGAGATGTCCTAAATTGTCTCCTGGGGACCACATCTAAGGAAGAGCTAATCTATCAAATGGTCTTCTACAGAGCACTAATTCCAGTAAAACAGCACCCAATAATCTGTTTACCAGCCCTTGAATGAATAGAAATTTTCACTGAATAGTCAAAAATAAAGCAGAAATTTGCTATTTATGAACTAAGATCTTTCTCCAACTGAGCATGGGAGGCTGAATTCCTGGAGAAAATGCCTTCCATATTTACTGCAGGTACTAGAAAATGTCATTTTCTTGATAGAAGAGGGTCTCAACTGCTACTACTACTGTGGAGTCATTCTCAGAGTAGAGAGTTCCCCCCTGCCTTAGGAGGGTTATGTGGCCTTGTTTGTCTGAGCTCAGTGGGAGACGGATTGAATTAGCCTGACTTTACCCTGTGCAGTGTGAGAACCTGGGGACCGTTATATTACCCTTAAGGCAAATTTAACTTGGAGACAAACATTGACAGTGCAGATTCAGGAGAAGAAAAACGTGGGGAATGTGAAAGCTGAACATCCTGTATGCTCTTGCAGATTAGTGTGGTGCTGCCTTTTATTAAATCAAGGAGGTCACTCTGTATTGTTGTAAAAGATGTTTGTCTTTGTTTTCAGAATACACAGGGACCAGCCTGCAGGGAAACTTCAATTAGATCTCTCTTGTCTTCAGTTAAACTTACTAGTTCAAATAATAAATTCAAATAATAGAATAACACAAATCATCTTCAATTAATGGATCATCACTAAGTAGTAGTAGCAGCAATAGTTTATAGTAATCATAATTTCTCAGTTGCTGTTTAGGACTTGCATCTTCTGGGGCAACACTTTTTTTTTTATATCTGACAACTGCAGGAAGTACATCTACCTTGATGTGTTCAGATCAGGAACATGCCTATTTTTCTGTGTCTCAGCTGATATTGCATATTAGTATCTTTGTAGGTCTTCTTGGCCAGAGATTTCCATTGCCAAAGCAAACTTAGGACTTTTCCAGTGATGAGAGTTGATAATCTCCCAAAGTTAGCAGCAAAGCTGATGTGAGCTCCCTTGGTGCCTGTATCATTTCTGCTGGTGGTGACTGCCCCAAACTCAAAACTCTTGTGGTCATCTTTTTTTCTCTCGGCCCCAGAAGAAGGACTTTCTGGTTTCTTTTAATATTCTCAGCCTCTACTTGTCTCAGAGATAACTCTGCAGTCTCTCTCCTTCCAAACATTCAACAGTTGCAAATCATGACATCTGCTATAACAATTATCATTAATTTCAATGAGAAATAAGTAAAGTTAGAGTTAATTCAGTCTGTCTTTGGTTGTACCCATACATCTGCTAGGGATAGTCAAGGCACTTCTAGATTTTTCCAGAGTGTCTACAATGTACTTTTAAAGAAAAGTAGGGATTCTCCCATAATCACCTGTCTCCAGGAGATGGAGCTCCAAGAAAAACACTAATTACTGTTGGGTTTGTAATTTAAATTATGAAGGTTAGCAACACTAATTCTATGTCCCTGGCTGGGAAGACTTGTCAACAGCTCAATTACCATTACTGAATCTCATTTTGTATTCTAGGAGTGTAGTGAAAGGAACTGAGATGAGAAAAATACACTCATTTACCTCAGCTGGAGAGAGCCTGGGCCTGTATCCAGTTGTGAGTAATGCTTGCTGGAAACAAGACTTGAGCATTTAACAAGGAGCGTAATTAACTATTAGTGTAGCTTATGAAGATATGCCACAGATTTTTGCTTGCTTGGAGGTTTTCAATCCAAAATGCAGGGGTTTACTCAGTGAATACTTCTTTTTGAAGTTATTGAGCTTTAGTGAAAGGTTTGTCGTGTGAACACCTAAGACCTGTGTTATGGTGGAGGTCTGGCTAAACACCTTAATAGTGCTGCTTGGCTTTGAAATCTCAGTAATTGGGTTGCACACAGGGATGTGAGGCTAGGATTTGGTCATTACTGATTAAGAAAATTTATACCAAAGAGACCCTATGCATTTGGAACTTGAATAGACCACTCTCTTTTGGCTCTTGACAGCTTTCAAAAGAAAGTCCTGAAAGAGGTGAAAACCCTGATCCAGAGCCCTCACGCCCTGCTGTTCCCCCTGCCTTGGCTGCTGCTTCTCCCTCACTGGTTGGCCTGGATGTGCTCTCCTGCTGTCTTTGGGAAAGCAGGGTTTTTCCTGGAAAGTGCTCCCCTTCCTGAGGGAGAGCTGGCTGTGGACGTATGCCGTATAGTGGATCCTGGGCTGAAGTTTGATGGAAAGAAATCCAGCCTATTCAGCGCTGGATTTCTTTGCAAATGGATTAATGAAAATTTTTGCTTCTTAAGAGGGACCGTGACTTCACCTCAGTTCTAACAGGCTACCAAATAGTTCAGAGCTATTTAGCAAATGGCTAGTCAAAAGTGTCAATTATTATTGTGGTGGTGCAAAACCACCTCACTTTAAAACATCATGCCAAGTAACAGTCACAGTTTTTATTTTAAATAAAAATGAAAACAGGTTCTACAAGTTCTTTTTTCTATAAGATTATTTTCCCAGTTTTTGAACCTGAAAATTCCAAATAAAATGAGAATTTTCAAAGACAAAACAAACCAAAACCTTTTGCTCAAAAAGCCTTTTTTTTTTAATTTGGGAGGAAAGTGATAAGAAGAGAAAAATTGATAGTGAAGTACACAGATTATCAAAAATAAAAGAAATTAAAAAATACAACTAAGACAGGTAGGGGCCTTTGGTCACAATGTTTTTTTTAGTGTTTTAGGAGTTTTTTAACCAACACTAAAATCAATAGTGAAGATTATAAAAGATGGCACTTCAGACTGAAAAATACCTGTCACTTGTGTAGGCAGAAATGTTCATATATATACCCAGCTGGAGCCCTGAATTTGTTTTTATGAGTTTAGACCAAACATCTACCCCACTAATAGTCCACTTAGGTGATGAAATCAAATTAACACACAGCTTCATGCTGTTGGAAATGCTCAGAGCCCTTTTTCTGAAGATGAGTAATACAGAAATCAAGATGTCCTTTCAGACAAAGAGAGACCTGCTTTTGTGAGTGCCAATATCACTGGATTTTAATGTTATTTTCTGACATGTGGGAATGCTTTAGCGTGCAGTCATGCTTTGAAGTGCTGAGTTCTGTCTTTGTAAGCTGTAACTCTCCCTGGATTTTATTATTTGCCATAGATTTTTGGGAATGATATGCTCCCATCACTTTTAGGCTCTGCATGAGGTACAGTAGCAACTGAAGAGTGTGTCTGAGAGGTTCCTGCTGTGCCATAGTTTTGGTATGGGCTATATCCTCTCTCTGGCTTCTTTTTCCTTGTGATTTATAGAAGAAATCATGGATTGTGACCATAGTGCCAGTGTGTTTTGATAGTCTGTCATACTGTCAGACTGGTCCCCCGGCACTTTTCTGAACAGTTTGTGTGCAATTTCTGGAGTTAGGGATGGACACGTGGGGTCCAGCAGTACTGGTTTGGAGGATACAAGGGATTAACCATAGAGCCAAGGCCAGGCCATGCCAGTTGTCTCAGGACAGGAGAAGGGGACCTGCCACTAGTTATTATTTTTAAGGGTGTACAAGAAAAATGGGTCATCAGGGCATCCCTTCTTGTCATATGACAAGATGTGTGAAGCCCAAAGAGGGTGGGAAATCATCTGGGTCAGCTGAAGATGATGGAGTTGCTCATATGGTCCATATATACCCAAGCTGGGCGACTGCTTGGCACGTATGGCACCTGGAGTATATGATTCTGTGGCGGATGTGCTGAAATCATGGTGACTGTGGATCTCGCCAGGTCTTGCAGGAGGCAGTGGTAGGTCCCTTTTAGGAAGGTCTTCAGGCAGTATCAGTTATATAGCATTACAACAAAAACAAATGGGATAGAAGGACAGAAGTGAAAAAGTTGAGAGATAAATGTGGTCTTGAGCATGATCTAAAATTTAGGATACTCTTGGAGCTGCCTTGAACGTCACCAGCTCCTCTGGTACTGCCATTGCAGAGGGTGAAGTTCTGTGGAGAGCCTCACATTTGGCCTCAAGCACAGCAGCAAGGCTGCCCTTGCGTAACAGTGTGCATGCAGACGTTAATATCCTATTAATGACCACTAAGATGTTCTCTTCAGGAGCTGAGGGCTTGGGTTAGCTTTATGTAGCCTTCAGCTCTGATGGGCTTGTCCTTTCTGGAAAGAGGAACAGTTCCTCTGGCCCTTCTCTCATGATCTAAGGGCAGCCTGGGGACGAAATGTCCCCTGAGAGTGTCACTTAGCCAGACTGCTTAGGAAACAACTTGGTCCCACACAAAAGCGTGGAGCAGGACTCTCTAGAGGATCAGAGGTCCTAATAGCTGCTATCCCTAGTCCCGTGGTGTAAATACTTGCAAGTACCAGCTGATACTTCTGCTGTTTTAATGGTTGGCAAGAGGATGGTTTGCTTTGCCTCTTCTAGTTTAGTGTGCTAGTGCTTGGCTTCTTGTGACTCACTGGTCCACATTGTTTATTATTGGGGAGAACTATCAAAGGCTTGGGGTCTGGAAAAAAAACAGTTGAAGTGCATTGCCTTTCTCTCTGATTTCCCATGGCAAATTCTAGACGAGCATGCAGGTCCCTCTCTGCTTGTCAATGTGGGGTGAAAAACTGGGCTTTCTATGCGCCTAGTGTTTCTTGGCAGCCTCCTTACGCGTGCAGACTATGTCTGCAGGAAATAGATGTTTCTGCATGCAGATTTCCCCAAGATATTTCAGGGGTGGTTCAATTAATCATGCAGGGGTTTCATTCGTCTCCCCACCAGACCCTCTCCCCCTACTTCCCACCAAAGCGGCAGAGCTGCTGCTAATTGGCCTGACAAGTGGAACAGCTCCTTTCTGAGGGAACCCCATGCTCCGTTGCAGAGAGCAATTTGCTCTGAAGTTTTCTCCTTTCCCTGTATTGTCTACACACCTTGCTTTGTGTGAGTGTGATAAATGGAAATCAAACAGTCCCAGACCAAGTAAATGACTGCAAGTCCTGCTTGTCATTCCAAAACATTTACTGTGCTTATAATAAAGCTGTCAGGGTTGCACTGAGCAGTAAGATTCAAAGCAGCCAAAAAGCTGAGTAACCAAACACTGCTCTCCTCACCTCGATTAATTTTTGGGGGTAAGAACACATCAGAGCTGATGGACGTGGCTTGAAGTGAGCTTGTTATTACTAACCTCCATGTGTGACACTGTCAGAAACACTGTGACCCACCACAGCTATATGCCATTGCAGTAAGAAGCCCAAGACAAAGTTTGTAATTAGGATACTCAAATAGATTATTCTCACAGTGTTATTACTGCTTAGAGCCCTCAGACTTTTCTCAGCCACGTAAAAAGTGTGATTTCTTGGTCTAATAGTTAGATGAGTAGAGCAGTATCAGTAGGGCACAAGGCTGGGCTTCTCTTCTCCGGTACTTTCACAGAATTGCAATGTGACTCGGTAAGTCGTTTCATGTCTCTGTGTCTCTCTTCTTCCTCTCTTCCTTTGCCTCTATCATCTGCTCTGAGTCAGACGGTAGGACTGAATTAGATCCTGTACTTACAGGGGTAATAAATCCGTCCATTTTGTTTATCTAATGCATCTGGATGGGGAAAAAGGAGGCATCTTTCCTAAAAAAAAAAAAAAAAAAAAAAGGGGGGGTGGGAGAACAACCTTAAAAAAAAAAGGTGCAGGTTTTCAGCTGCTACTCAAATCAGCTAAAGTGGCTCTGTGGCTTGAGAGGGAACCCAGAACAGAAGGGGAAAGACACCATTTTTCAAAGAAATGGGCCTGCTCCAAGTTCCTCAGGCTCTGGGGTTGAAGAGCCCATTGACGGCTGCATGGTGGGATCAGTGAATGGGCAGGTTAAGGGACCTTTGCTTCTTGGGTGTACTCAGAGATCCTGGTTTATTCGCAAAGTGATTGGAGGGGGGGATGGATCCAGATGAGCAATGCTACGGTTTTCTAGCTTCATGTGCAAACTGCTTGCAAAGAACTTGTGCCAGGATGACATGCTTAGCACCTCGAAGATCTAGGAGGAACAGGGATTTATTAGTCTCTTAAAAGTTGCTCAGAGCAGCTTGAACCCCTTGTTGCTGCTGTTGACTAACTCACATGAAGGGTGCGCTTACCACGTCACTTCCTAATGCAATGCAGCATGTGGTGAGATGAAACTCCAGAATTACAGTGAAGTCCTCAGATGATGGTGTATCAGAAACCACATATGCAGCAGACCCCTTTTCCCTATGGAAGCACCCCAGGCCTGACTGCGATACAAGGGGACTCAGCACCTCCATGGAGTGGTTGGCAGCTGTGAGATTCAATGTGACAGCGGGGATAAGCCAACAGAGAAGGGTTGTATTGGCCTGGCAGAACTTTAGCTTCTCACCTAAGAGATTTCTCTTTCCTACCACAGACCTAAAAGATGTAAACTGGGCAGGGAGGGAAAGCACGTAGCTGTTCAGCCAGTCCCACCGCTCTGGAAGTGGCACTGGCTGGAGAATCTCTCCCTGCTGAAGAGCTGAGCTGCATGGGGAGGGGTGCAGTGGCTTTGAATGCCAGCAGGAATAGCTGTGTAATCCAAACTTCCTTGTTTCCTGAATAACCCAGCCTCTGGGCACAATTGGGCTTCAGTGATGTGGGGGGAATCTTATTAGGAGGTTGCAACAAGGAAAGAAGACTGGCTTTTGTAAGTGGTAAATGAAGTAGTTATTAAAAAGGAAGGACAAAGCTACCAAAAGCCTCATTCATGTTACAGGTTCAGGCATGGGACAGAAGAGAAATCCACAGAAATCTGCCTTTCAGCTTTTTCTATTGCCTGTGTTTGAATGGGAAATTGGATATCCCCAGGATCCTGGGAGACAGCACACATGAAACAGCACTAAATTCCTTCAGGGGTATGCAAGGAGGAAGTGACATCTGTTTTGCATCCAAACATTACTTGAAGTCTAGTTAAAACTCTTGTTGTGACAGGGGTGTGAAAAAACAGAGAAAATCCTCCTTCCCTTTTGGTTGGGAATCAGTGCAGCCAGGCAGGGGGAATACTAATGGAGCTCTCTGATCCTTCCTCCACTTACAAATCAATGCCATCCCCATTTCGAACAAGCCACTTAGTCACCCGTGGTTGAGTCTTCAGTAAATGTGAAACAACTTGCTAGTGGTAGATGGGGTCATTCACATTAGGCTATCCTGGCCTCTCTGTGTGAGGAAAAGAACAATATTAATCTAAGCAAGTATTTTTTCACTGTTCTTCAGTTAATTATCCTCACTTAATCTGATATATGGAAAACAGTGGCTCATGTAAGTTAAGGCTGCTATTTCAAAGGAAACATGGGGGATTTGGGGTATTCAGACCTCTTGGATAGGGATGGACAGAAAACGAATCTGTATGTCATGAAATGTTTTGAGGTTTTTGTGTTTGAAGTTCCTTAGGCATTTTTCATAATCAGAGATGCTAACTCTTTCCCCTTGCTCCTTTTTCTAGAATACACTTTCTTTTTGGATACTCACCTGATAGCTGAGAGCGCCACATTCAAGTGCCTGAAGGCCCAGTCTATAGAGTCCATTTCTCTTTGAATCCCCCCAGTTGAAGATCTTCTGTCCTCTGCTATATTCCTTTGATGAATGAGATGTTAGCTGATCTTCACTATAAGAGTGCAGTAGTGATGGCAGTTGCCCAAGATAGAGAATTCATGGACAAGAACCTGTCCCATATAGGATAGCCCAGGGACTTCCGTATCAGCTCATTGATCTGTCCTGTAGCTGCTCTAATGTCTTGCTTTGGGAGTCAGGAAACATCCCCATCAGAATGAAGATGAGCTTGGAAGTATGGAAATACTGCATTTTTTCTTTGGATCCTTACCCACAGAAATAGCTTTGTTCTTTTCAAATTTGTTATAGATCTTTCAGCCCATAGGTGGGCAGGCCTCCCATATAAAATACCCCCACATTTTGCATGTGCCCTACGCTGTGGCTGCTCTTGAGCCTATGTGGAAGACTATGGTGAAACAAGAGAACAGCTGAAGGGCTGCGTGTGAATGGCTCCCCAGTTAGATTGCACCAGAGCCCGTGTTTTGTGGCAGTTAGGGCAGCACATCTTTCACCCTGCTTGCGAGGGGGACTTGGGCTGCTGCTGTGTGAACGGAGATGCTTCTATGTACCCATGTAAACAAGGCTGAAAGCTGAGTTGTTTCTTTTTGTTAGGCAGAAGGATCAAGCAGGCAAGTTTGGGCTAAAGATTACTCTGCTTTATGAGACCACACAGTCAATCTCACCTGCTCTCTGCTAGACAAAACACAGAGCCTGGAGGTGGGAGTAAATACTGAAGGAGGCCAGTATGGGGAGGGGCTGCTGAGATGCAGTCAGAGAGATTTTACCTGTGTGGTATGATAAGCAAGACAGCTGTGCTGGGTTTCCTCATCTTCATACATGGAAATGAATAATCAGCATATTAGCTGTCTGGTGTTTATCCTATTTCATACCCCAGTTTTGAATACACTTCTAATTAGCAGCAGGCTGAAACAACCTCATGCCGTAAGTCTAATCACGGGAGCAGGTGCACGTTCCCTGTTGGTCTGTGCCTAGGATGGTTTGTGGATTTGTCTGATAAAATCCTACTGTCTTTTTCCCTTCTTTCTCCTTCTTGGTCCAGTTCCACAGTCTCCCCAGGTAGCCTTGAACTCCTCACTGTGGAAGGCAGAGAGGGAAAATGGAACACTAGAGGTATCCTGGCATGTGTGGGCCTGTGAATGCCATCAGTCAGATGATGTTAGTGTGAAATTTGCATGGAAGAAGATGCTGCAGTGAGGTTATGTTTGGCTATGGAAAACTTTGCCAATCTTGTAATAAAGCAGTGGCATTTTTTATTGAAGAGCAGGTTCCGGAGCTGAGCTCCTGAACTTTTTGTGTTATAAAATTATGTGTAGTATTAGTACTAAGGAGGTGGTTAGAAGGTTACACCTTTGTGTTGTGGTGGTGGTGGTTAGTTTCACTCTTGTGGCATTAAAATGCTGGTGTCATGCATGACCATTCTTACATTGACACAGGCAGCAGATATATCTGCACATACCCCTCTTTGGGTAGTAGAAGCAACAGAGTTCACCTTGCTTATCATGGCAGAGAAAGTAATTTAATGTCCCAAATCTGCATAGACCAAGGCCCTAGTCTACCAAGACACATGAGTGAATGCATGCTCAGTTTTTAAAAGTGGGTTAATATTTCCATGTATCTTGCCTGAGTTGAAGGTCAAATACATAAAATATTGGCTGGATTGAGACTGAAATGACCTAACAGCACTAGGTCCTGACTGAGATAGTGTCCAATGTCAGGAACGACACCAGGTCTTGAACTTAACACTTGATCAATCTTTGAATGTCCCTTTAGTCCAGCAATTAGTATTTATATGGCTCTGGAAGTGAATAGTTCTAAGTTGTAGATCCTCAAACTGCTCTGCTGTGGTTTTGTTCTCCTAGGGTGACTCAAGGGGCCTGATGTACTCCAGTGGCTGTTCTTGGAAAGAGCTGGATTATAAAAGTCTCTTGATTCTTCCCTTGTTAGAAGCTTGTGGTTTATGAGGTTAGAAGCCTTTCTGGGTTAAGCTTTCACTTTGTGATGATAAGCTCTTTTACAAGAGTGCAATGAATTACTCTGAGGTTAATTTCAACTAAATAGGCGCTTTTCACTGTACCTACAGCAGGAGAGATCATCTTTGGGGTTTTGAAAGAAAGTCTTGGAAGTGAGCAAATCAAAGACAAACAGTGGGTAGCTGCATAGAAAAGCAGGGGAAGTTTATTGAAACCAAGAGACTTCTTTGTTGGACTTGGGAATTGAACTAGGAATTTATTTTTTTTCCCTGGCCACAAGGCCTTTGCTAAGAAGGCAATGCCTGGCACAGACTTCCAGCAAAGAGTGGATGGATAGTGAGAGACTGGATTTCTCTGGGTGACTCCCCTAACTCATGTATTCTCCAAAACTTGCCTAATAGTTTTCTTTGACCGTGTTCAAGAGACCCTGTGCAGATCTTTGCACACAAGTGGTGGACATCGATCTCCATTTCTCCCTCAGCCTCAAAATGTTCTTGCCCTGGGAGTGACCCAGAACCATTCCTGGCCCCTTGGATTCCTGCCTAGATGGCTGCATGGAGACACTCCCAGAGGGGGTTTTTGTTTTCCACCCATGTTACACTCATTCAGGCAGTGTGTGGCCCTGTTGGCTGCAGAATGTCTGGCTTCTTACTTCTGTCTCTGTAGCATGCTCTGAAGTGTGGTAGTGAAAGGTATGAGCAAAAGAAAGCCAAATAATTAGCTATCCCACCCCTAATTCCTTGGGCAGAAGTTCACTTTTCAGTAACTGAAACTGGCTTAATCCTAATCCCCTGCAAATCCCCCTTCCTAAGAGTCTTTGTGAGGCTCCCTTATTGGTAAGAGCTTCCAAAAAGACCAGTGCTGCTGTTAGGGTGAATTTTCCTAAAGCCTGTAAATGTCGTATCTGCAGTGTGATATAATACAATGATAGCAAATCTCTGAAGCCACAAACCCCTTAACATGTGGGTGGGGTTATTAATGTGCGAAACAAACTGGAAGAAGAGCTCTAGTGCAGCAGGCACAAGTCTCCTCTCCTCCATTATTGATAGAAGCCTAATTTCTTGCCTCTCATGCAAGTTGGCCATTTTCTGGGAGAAGCTGTTCCCTGAAACATTGCCATCCCACTGCCATTTCTGCTTTGTTGACTGACAGTGGTGGATATGAGGGGGTGTGCTGGGATCACTTGTCATTGCTGCCTCTTTTAGCCAATGGAGAGAAGTGGCCACAACTGATACGTTTGGCACTTGCTTCTGATGATTTGAGTGATGGGCTCTACTTCTCTGTGTTGTCTGTGCAAGCAACCAGAGCCTGACTGCCCAGATCAGCTCCTCATGCTCTTGACTGTAGATGACCCCATAGTCAGGGCACTGAGTTAGCCTCTCTGAACTGTAATTCATGGAGCTGCATGTCTCAGGCATATACGGGAGTTTAAAAAGGTGGAGATCTCAGCCATGAATTCTCCTTCGTCTTCATGGCGAGGGGAGAGAGATATTAGAGAGAAAATTAGATGTTCTTGTCCTTTGCCTAAAGTGGATAGTCAATCTGCTCATTGTTGATGAAACTTACGGCTTTTTTTTTTTTTTTTTTCCAAACAAATGGGTCAGTTTCCTCTGTCTTCTCACATCCCTCCTTTACCTCTTAGTTCTCGTCTCTGTTTGCTGTTCCAGTTTTCACTCTGGGAAGGGTCTGGGTGAAAGACTGCAGTGAGTGGTACAGGTACTGCCCACTCTTCCTCTGCTGTGGCCTTCTCCTTTCTCTGCCACCTAGCCCAGGCCGAAAAGGACAATTATTTATCATGACGACTTAGTAGGTGAGCATCTTTCTTTGAATAGATACGCTAATTAGAGGCGGTGCATGTGCTAATTACTTTGTTCCCATTGTAACCAAGAACTCCAGGGAACTTGCTAGTCTCAGCAATAAAACGAAGAGAGGATGGTTTGGGGAAATTTATAGTCTAATGCTAAGTGAAGCTTCCCTGTTTTCTCTCTGGATTTAAGGAGTAGTCTCTTTTACTTGCTTCCTTCATAAACCTTTGGACTAATTAGCTTGGATGACTTCTCTCCTGAAAAAGGATTAAAAACAAAGAGTTAGGAGATAAATGAACCTTGAATGTGTGTTTTGACAGTGTTGCTGGTATTCTTTTTTTTTTTTTTTAATAATTTTTTTTAAATCCAAAACTGGATCAATCTCCTTTTCACTGTGCACTTCTGATGAAGTGTCAAGGGTCTGGTATCATCTTTCTGAAGCTTTGTCCATGCTTTGGGATTCCCCATGCCTTGTGACAGAGTTGTTTGGTAATTGTTTCTCCTCATCCATGAGCTACCCCTCACCCAAGTTCAGCACATATAGCTCCAAGGAGCAGGGACATGGTGGTTTGTCCCAAGCTAGGTCTTAGATCAGTGGCAGCTGCTTAGGAATAATTGGGTGGGATTTAAAACAGTCACAGCTCAGATCTGTAAAGCTGTTATTCAGACACTAACAAGATGTGAATCCCTCTAAAGAAAAGAAACAACATCTGTCAAAGGTTTAAACAGCACTAAGAGAAGTAACCTGCTGTACTCCTATGTGTAAAAGTGATGTCTATTTAGGAATGTATGTGGCCTGGGCACACCCTGTGATGCGTGGAGGGACCCAGGCACCTCGAGTCCGGTTTGTATCCCAGGCTGGCTGAATTGCCCTGCTGAAGTGCCCCTCTGTCTCCATGGATGGCAGAGGTATCCTGGGGTGATGGAACTCCTAGTAAATTAGCTCAGTAAATTGGCGATATTAGGTGGGTGACCCTGAATGATTTGCTATAGCCTGGTCAGGACTGCGGTGCTGTTTATAGAGATGTTATACAAATGCCTAAAAAGTGCCTCTCCTTAACCTAAAGTGAGCATTAAGTCCTAGATTGCATAGTTTGGTGCTAGTGGGTCCTCTGGGCTGTGGCTGAAGGAGCCATTCCCCTGACTTGCTCTCAGAGGAAAAGGCAGTAATTTCTAGGCTGGGATTACCACTGCCGCCCCTTGCTGCCAAGCTGCCTCATGCCAGGTGACCAAGTGTGGGCATCAGGATGTGTCCAGAGCCTGAACTAATCCAAATAGCTCAGCTGAGTGAAAAGAGAGGGACCCAAATAACACTGGCTTTGGTATCCTTGAGGACTTTCTAGATTACTGGCTTTTGCTACTCTAGCTAAATCGACCAGCCCTTGCTCTTCTGCAAAGTGTGCATTGGTAGAGGTTGACTACCCTAAAGTGAGGGAGTCCTGGCATTAGCTTTAATGAGGGAATTGACTTCTATGTACTGATGTGCAAACAAAGGCTTCTTGAGAGGACCCATGTTTCTGAATATAATCCTCTGTGCTTCACTGCTCCAGAGACCCACTTGTCTCGGGGACTGGCAGAGCTGCATGTAGTTATGTTTAATTTTCAGAGCTGTCTAGGAAATGCCCTTTCTGAGCCTCCGGGCTGAATGGGACTTACACCAGTCTCTCCTTGTGTCCATGGGTCATTTACATTTTATGGTTAAGGGACAGCGTGCCTCAGATCATGGTGCTTTTCAGAGAAAGGTGATAGTTCCGCTATCACCTGAGATTTAATACTTCCACAGCAGGCAAAGCCTGTCGTATCAATTTGTTGTTCTGGCCCATTCCCAGGCAACATGCCATTCCCCGGTACAAAAGCGCCTATTGTTGCCACTAAGCCAGTTCCATTGTAACATGCTATATGCTTCCTTCCTCAAAGAAGTGCAAGGTGCAATATGAAATACAATTTTAAAGATTATAGATTAAAACTAATTCTCAGCAGTTCAACAGAGCAGACTATGATAATTATGAAAGTTTTATGAGCTGCCTGAAGATGAGCAGGAGACAGAAAGTTACATTGTGTAGGATGGAGAAATTAGTCTAGTATTACAAGCTTTAATTCTCCAAATTATTCAAAATACATTTAATAAAACATTCTCTCTTTTGGCAAGAGAAACTTTGACTAAAATTGGTCGAGGGAAGAGAAGGTAAAGAAACAGGTCCCTGACTCAGAAAATCATACCTCTCCTGTGGATAGCAGTTGTACTATGTGGCTATGCCTGTACTAGAAAATTAAACACTTTCAAAGGACACCAAGGGACTGGAACTCAGTCACAGAATCATAAATGGATTTAAGGTGGAAGGGGCCATTGGAAGTCATCTAGTTCAAACCCCTCCTTAAACCAAGGTGGACCTCGAAAGTTGTGTTAGGTTGCTTGTGACCTTGCCCAATTGACCCTGAAAATATCCCAAGGATGGAGCTTCCACAGGCTCTCTGGGCAACCTGTTCCAGGATATAACCTCTCTGTTGGTGAAAGATTGTTTTGTTAAGTTTGGTTGGGTTTTCCCTTGTTGCAATTTGTGACCTTTGCTTCTTGTCCTTTCTCTCTGTGCACTGCTGAGAAGGATATGGCTTTCTTTTCAATAACCAACCCCAATAGGAAGTGTAAGCCTACAGTTAGGTCCTCCCCTTAATCTTTGCCAGGCTAAACCCCCATACTTTCATTAGCCTTATATGTTATGTGCTCCAGCCCCCTAATCATCTTGGTGGCCCTCTTGGTGAACTCCTTCCAGTTTCTCAACGTCTCTGTTTTACTGGAATTTTCATGATTACTGGGTAGAGAGGAGTCATCAGTCCCTTTGCTGCTGAGGTGAGGAGGATTTCAGTGCATGCTTAAAGTATCTCCAGGTGCTTTCCTGGAGCTGGAACAAAGTTATGACCATAACAGTTTTGAAGTTGCTCCTCAGGGTCTTGTTCAGCTGAGTTTTGAGTATCACTAAGAACAGAGATTACACAATGCCATCTTAAAAGGATCTGGGGCAGCCCACAAATTGTCCTTGGGAGGTGCTTGTTTCTCACTATTGACTTTAAAGAGATGCAAGTGTCGGTAGCTCAGATTTTGATGTTAATTTAAATGCCCTAATATCAGGTGGATGCCTACCTGATACATCCTTACACAAATAGTCTGTCTCAGCTTAGATCTGCTTCTGTAGGGGTGGGTGGCCAGTCAGGTGTGAACAGGATAGAGCAGATATGCGCTCAGCTGCTCAGTGGTGTGGGAGTTTGGGTTTGAATGAGGATGTTGTATGGGTTCTATAGTGGTAAATTTGTTTAGTATTCAAGGTAGGGAAGGGAGAGCTGGGTAAACTGTTTATCACCCACATTAGAACTGGGTAAATTCCCATTTCCTGTATTTACTCTGGAGAACACCAGTTTTCAGATGTATGGATATTTTGCCAGCTGACTGAAACTTTTTCAGAGGGGATTTTAAGGAGTGTGACATGGTGCTGGTATAGGGGGATTTTTGTGTTTTTTAAAGCTCAGGGTCACCTGGAAACATCAAACTGGGTTTGAGTTATAAAACTCTCCCAGCTTCTGTGTTGAATTTATGGTAAAGAGAGCAAAAAGACAGCTACACTGTTTTGAGCAGACTGGTTGGTCAAAGTTTTGTTTTGTTAGAAGAGACACTCCTCAGGGAGACAGATCTCTTTTGGTGCCATTTTAATCATATAGGTTAACTGTTCTTCCTTGAACCCAACAGATGTTGAAAAAGGAATTTTTTTTGCTGGTTTTGCCATATGGTGGTTTTTGGGATGAAGACCGCTACTATATCATGCTGTTGCTTTTGTCCCTCTGAAGCCAGCTGTTTCAGTGAGATTTCCCCCAACTCACATCAGGAGCTCAGGGATCTGAAATATCAATACAATCAAGCCCACTCTATGTTAAGAGTGGGGATTTTCTTAATGCCTGATCCATCTCTTTCTCTTTGTTCACATTGGTTCTGGTGGAAAAAGAGTCAATATTACTCTTTTCAGTGATGAGTGTATTAGTTAAGCACTTCAAAAAGTTCCAGCGAGCACAAGCCTTCCTTCTACCTTTGCAAGGGTTGCTGTGGATCACCTACCTCCAGCACTCTTTGGGAAGAATGTGCCCTTCGATCTTCCCTTGTGATTTTGGTTGAGAACTAGGTAAGGGATTGGGATGACTATGAGAACCTGATGACAGCCATGTGTCCTGTCTGTGCATGAGCTATGCTGAGACTGCTGAGAGCTACTTGTACCCAAACGTTAATGATCCTGTCCCCCTCTGTCCCACCTGAAAAACATCTTGATACCCAGGCTGGGTCAAGCACGAAGTATAACTCCATTGCACTGTTGTTAGGTCTAGTGGCTTGACAGAAAGAAACAGATGTAAAAATTCTTCCAACCAGCCCTTCTGCCTGGGGTTGGACAGGTTGTTGAAAGGCTCTTCAAATTACTGTTGATTTTGGAAATCCCTGGATCAATGAGCTGTATGTGGGAGTCTAAGTAGCAGATCAGTCTCTTTTAGCTGTTGGTCCCAAGTGGATCTGCTGAGCTAAAGAACCCAGAAGCCTCCTATTTTTGCCTTTTCCTGTGGGGAATAAGAAGTGCTGGAAGGAATTATTTCAGTCTCATGAGATCTTAGAGGCACTAAGCTCTGAAAGCTGCTTTGGAATAGTTAGTTTGTTTTTTAATTATTCCTTGCTGTCCTACTCTTTCCAGTCCTAATGAAGGTTTCCATCCCACCTAAATGCTCTGTTTTTCTTTGGAGAATAATTCTGCTTGACCCATATGACTTTTAAAACAATATGTAGGAGGGTTTTGGTGCTGTTTCCCACTGCTTAGCCAAGATATAACAGTTCTGTTGTTTCTCGATGCAGAGGAAGTCTACACTGAAATTGTATCCAAGAAGTTTCTCTCCTTGGTAAGGTGCAGGTTGTGGAAACCCAAGACTTGTGCCCTTGGTTTATCCTCTGGGAGGTACAGTTCTGCTCTGCAGAACCTGAGGCATTCTGCCAATTCCCCCACTGTTGTTTTTATCCCCTGACCTTTCTCGTGGCTTACCCCCCTCCCACCCCGAGGGTGAGAGACAGTGAAGGGAAGATGGAGTTACAGCTTCCTAGACATTTGGCTGTTTCATCTTTTGTACATCACTTTGTGGCTGACAGGACTTTTTTTTTTTTTTTTTTCCAGAAAATACCTTGCATGCTAATCTCTGTGCATTAGCTGATCACAACATAAATGCTTGTCCATTAATCCGATGCCTTCCTGTGTGTCTTTCATCTCCATGCTCTCCAGCATTCTCCTGTTTCACTTTTCTCCCTCCTTTGTCTTTAACTCTGCTTAATACAATCCACCTCAGTACCACAGCTCCAGGCTATGGAAACAGGGACAGATACTGTAAGCAGATTGATAGACTCAGTTAATAAACATGCCACCCGGTGCTGAAGGCTACGCTCTCTGCAAAAGCCAATCTTCATGTGACTTTGACAGACATGCTCCCTTCCACTATTTCTTTATCTGCTAATAAGAGTAGCCTACTGACTTTTCTGCTGTACTGATATGTTACCTAATATGCTACAGCTTATTTCCAGGTAATAATAATAACAGTTGATGATGATAATAATAATGATAATAATTCATCATCATCATCATCGCTCTTTTACCTTCTGATAGATTGGGTAGCTTGAGAGCAAAACCCAGTGCAAAGTAGAGCTGGGATTACTCTGTCCTAACTTCTTCTGAGTCTACCATGCAGATTTCTGTATCTGAGATACTCATCCTTGGCTCCCTGTACAGGCACTGCAGAGATATAGGCACTTTAAACATCATGCAAGAGCAGCTATACCAGGTTGAACCAAGGGGCCACCCGTAACCACTCTGGGCAACTTCTTCTCGTGTCTGATCGCCCTCACAGCTCTTAAATAAGAGTTCTGTGTGAGTTCACTGGTTGTTGGTGGATTTTGCTTCCATTCATTGATGTTGTGGTGTTTTTACTCCATGTAAATGTTTGAGACCTGCAGAAGGGCAGTGGCAGTAAGTGCAACAGCTCAGCTTTGCAGAAGGTAAGGAAATACCTCCTTTTGTTTACCTCATTTACCTCATTACTGCCTACACCAACCTTTTTTTTTTTTTCAAGGAAATAAACAAAACTTTCAGTCCCCTTACCTCCCTTCCAGTTTCTGTGTGGTCTGTTGCACCTCTCAGTTATCTGTCCTCAGGTAGAAGAAGGCTACTTGCAACTTAACACCTTTCTCTTAACCGTCTCTAAGTCCACTGCATGCTTTCTGAGCGGGGACGGAGGTGGGAGGGGAGGACCCAGGAATGCAGGTAGTCTTCTGAATACAAGTCCTTGAATGGTTATACAGTGATGCCATGGCGATTTCTGGGTTGCTTTCTATTCCTTCCTAACAATTCCTAGTATTTATTTTATTTTTTTTTCCTGGTTATTACTGAATATTGATTTTTAGATTTTCACAGAGCTGTTACTACTCCAAAACCTCTATCGTGTGTTACTTTGCATTTATTTACCTTGACTTTTATCTGTGACTTATCACCACACTTCTCAGTGTCAGGCGATCTTTCTGCTGTTCACCCTGCAGTACACTCTGCAGTACTTTCAGTGTGTGACACTTCAGACCTGGGCTGGATGTATGCTTTAGCATAAAACGTTACAGAAATGCCTGCTTCCCTTCACTAAGGGGAGGTTGAACGTGTCACTCACCTATGGAGCCCTTTTGCCAGACAATGCATGAGGATAGACCTCAAAGCGCTGAGTTTGCTGCCAGGACAGCACGTGCTCGCAAGTCCTGGGGAAAAACAGAGGTCAAAGTGGCAGGCATCTGCTGGTACGTTTTCTGTAGCACCCCTGGCATGGCCTTTTCTCTTGGACAGGGAAAGCATCTCTCTCTGTGGAGGGTGGTGTTTCTGGTGGGAGCAGCACCTGGTTTCCAGAGACTATGTCTCATCATCTCTTCACCTGCCAGGTGATTTTCTCCTCTTTGCTGAGAGATTGCTTGTGATGATTTGGGAAGGCATTTGTGGAGATTTGGAGAACAAACTTCGGAAGGAGTAATCAAGCAGGCAACAAGGGAATGCTATTGGTTGTGTAAAATCTGGGTGCTAAGTCATTACATAAAATTAATAACAAATTATTCAAATTTCATTATCTAAAACTGTGTTCCTGTAGCACTCTCCATGGTTGCATCAGAGTAAGTCTAATTCATAGACAAGACTAAACAAATCCTGAAAGGTGATCTTGTTACCGTGCTTACTCAGCAGAGTGCCAAGTGCCACTTCCATTGTCTGGAGCAGCAGTTTGCTTGAATGATAATGTCATTTATAAAGGTCAGTGGTGCTGCTTGTCCAGGAGATGTACCTGGGAAAGCCATTCCTTACTTTCCTGAACTTTGTTGCAGGACAGTCTGAGTCTAATTAATAAGCATCTCTATGTGAACAAAGCTGAAATGATGCTGAAATGCTGCCTGGGGTCATGACAAACAGAACTCCAACTTTGAATAAAGTTTTTCTTCCAGGGTGTTTTAAAGGAGACTAGGGATTGTCAATGCATGCTGAGAAGTGATGTGATATCACAGAATGGCTGAGGTTGGAAGGTACTCTTGAGATTGTCTAGTCCAACCTATCTTCTTAGAGCAGGGTCACCTACAGCAGGTTGTTCGGGGCCATGTCTAATTGGATTTTGAATATCTGGCAGGTGGGATACTCCACAACCTCTCTGGGCAACCCATTACAGTGTTTGACCACCCTCACAGTTATACATATATGTTTTATACATATATGTTTAAATGGAATTTCCTGTATTTCAGTTTGTGCCCATTGCCTCTTGTTCATCCACTGGGTACCACTGAGAAGATCCTGGCTCTGTCTTCTTTACTCGCCCCCACATCAGTTATTTATACATATTGACAAGATCCCCCTGAACCTTCTCATCTCCAGTCTAAGCAGTCGCAGCCTCTCCTCATATGACAGATATTCCAGTCCCCTGATCTTCTTTGTGGCCTTTCGCTGGACTTGCACCAGTATGCTCATGTCTCTCTCGTACTGGGGAATCCAGAATTGGACACTACACTCCAGATGGGTCTCACCAGTGCTGAGGGGTGGGCTTACCTCTCTTGACCTGCTGGTGATACTCCTACCAATGGCTGCCTTTGCTGTGAGGGCACATTACTGGCTTGTGGTCAACTTGGCACCCACTAGGACGCCCTAATCCTTTTGTACAAAGCTGCTTTCCAGCCTGTTGGTCCCCAGCATGGTGCATGGGGATACTCCTCCCCATGAGCAGGACTTGGCATTTTCCCTTAGTTAAAATTCATGAGATTCCTGTTTGCTCATTTCTGCAGATTGTCAAGGTCCCTCTGAATGATGGAACAACAACCTGATCTATCAACTGCTTCTTCCAGTTCTGTATCATCTGCAAAATATGCAGATGACATACACAGCTTCAGAAGTGTTCCTTAGTGTAACAGAAAAGCATAACATTAGACTCACCAGCGGAATAACTAGGTGCAGTTCCCTGTCCTGTCCCAAACCAGAATAATGTAGGAGGGGATATTCATCAATATAAGCTGTCTGAAGATAAAAAAAAAAAAAAAAAAAAAAAAATCGCCTTTTCTGGGGAGGGATGATGTGTCTGCTTCCAGTATGGGGTTGGGATACAGCTGGGATGTGCACTCAGATCCAAAGACTTGGAAATGCTCCCAGGTCTTGTAGTTTTTAATCACAGCCTTTAGCTGTAATGCTGCCCATATACGAGCACAGTTCTCACCAAGTATAGCAGCAGCGGACCCTGAAACTGTTTTGGCCTGTGATGTGTTTTGGTATGTAATACAATAGGTAGGAGGAAAACGTGTGTTGTGGATGTTGTTGCTGTTACAGCTGTGAGGCAAAGAGCCCTTCAAAGTGTTACTCTGCAAAAGAAATCCCCTTCTCTAGCCTATTAGTCAAAACAACTGCTCTGTGTCAAAGCAGCGCAAATAGCTTTTAGCCGAAAAGCTTTTCTAACTGCTGTTACGCTGGGGCCATTCTGCTCTGCCTGATTGCTGTCCCTATACAAGGGGTTAGTGTAGTATGCGGCTTAATAAATTCCACTGTTGGATTTCTATTGTCTCTTTGTTCTTCGTTGCCAAGGAAGCCAAATATTATTTCTGTCCTTGAAAGAAGCTGCAAATATGGGGAATGGCCTCAGTGAGAGGTGAGGGAGAAAAGGGATTCTGTGGAAAAATACCTTTTGTGTTTTCTCTTAATGCCTTTAAAGAGATGATTGGGGTGATGTGGTAGAACAGGGCTGTTCTGTCTTTTCTCTGTTAGTCAGATGTCTTCATTATTATTATTATTAACTTATATTCCAGATTAAGCAGTTCCCTCTCTTTGTGTATCCTTTCATTCCCTTTGTCATGTCCTGAAGTGCTACTGAGTGCTCCTGATTAAAAATCAGTATGCATTTATATCTCTTTATCCCCAGTGTTTCTGTGGCTCCTGTTACTTCCCATTCACGGGTCCTTATTTTTTCCTAGCCTGCCCATAGATGCAGAAATGGGGTCATCTTCAGCTGATATTTGGGAAACTGAGGTGCAGATGAAACTGATCCCAGATGAAGTGTGCTGGGAACTCTTCTCTGGCCCTGCGGCTGGCAGCCAGAACTGGGCGTTCTTGATGGCATCAGGGAGGAGGTAGAAGCTGCCTGTGAATGGCCTTTTGGTCCTGAGAAGCTAAACTAGTATGGTTAAATCTTTATACTAGTAAACTAAAAAGCATCAGGGGCATGTGCTAACAGCTGCCACACAATTGTCCTGTTCAAGTTTTTGCACGCTTAAGGTCACTATTTGGACCTTCACTAACTAGTAGTTTCCCAGTCATTGTCAGGGCATGGCTCAGGGGAGAGTGCAGGTTGTCCAAACAGAAAACTTCACCTTGTTTCGGGGGTAAGGAGAAGAATGTAGTCATTTTAGCTTATCAGTCATGCTGGTGGTGTTTCATCCTTCTCCCTCAGGGCTATGGATTGAGCCTGGGCTTGTTTTATTTATTTATATAAATGCAGCTTTTCTTTTGTTTTATGTAGGAATCGCTTTAACGTGATTTAAGGTACTAAAGACAAAAGTTATGGTGGCAGCAGGAATAGCAGAGGCTGAAGAACACCAGAGTCTCTCCAAAGACTGTGTCCTAGCACCAGCAACCACTGTGTTGCTGTACCATAAACCTTCATTCATGTGTGGGATCCCGGAGGGATCAGGGCAGTGAGCTGCCACAGTACTGACCTTCCTTACCCAAAGTGAGCTTCACCTTGGGAAACCCTTATCAGAAGAAGGTCATGAAGCCATTGCTCAATGCTATGATACACAATGAGCAGTTCAGCTCATCTTTCTTTTGATGCCTATAATGAAATTATGTTTGAGCTAGTTATGTGGGGCTCCCTTTACAGTCAGCAGAGAGGTGTAAACCAGTTTCAGACATGGCTTGTCTGACCTCTACTCCTTTTCTCAGTTAGACATCTACTTTAGAATAAAATGTTTCATGCCTGACAGTGCTTTCTTCTTTCTACTGACTCTATGCAGAGAGCTCAAATGGCAGCTAAACATCATGAGTGGTGGGCTGGAAGGGGCAGTCTTCTAAGCCAAAGTTCTCCACGCTATGTCTTTGCTTAGCTAGGAAACAAAGCTACCTTCCCACCAATGCAAAAAAGAAAAAATCTGGGGACAGGGGTCTAATAGGTCTAGATAATGAAGCCTAAACTAGGATAAGCTAATTTAGCCAGTAATTTTTAAAGCCCCAACAGAATACTACAAGTTCTGTGATTGAGTGATGTGATTCTTCAGGAAAAATAAAACTACAGTTAAATTGGTGAGATATTTTGAGAGAGGCAAGGCTTTCACTTGAGCACTAGGAAGGTATAGCTTGTTTAACAGGCAGAAAGGAAGCTCCTGCATTAATGCTTGATCTTCAGCCCGAGGTGCAGAGACCATCCTGCCTTTACTCCCAAGCGCTATTTTCCTGCCCATTCCTGCGATGTCTTTTCCAGGAGGAGCATGTGGGAAGTTGAGGTTAGCTAGCTTCAGGCTGCTTGGGCAGCCTGACAGCTCGAACCGGTGATGCTCAGGATGCCTCTCTCTTGTTAGTATTTTTTATATCAAACAATAAAAAACCCCAATTTACCTGTGAAATCATCATTCCTGCTACCCTGACAACATTTATCATTGCTTTAAGTTGTCCGGTTACTGGTGAATAATAAAATCCCTCTTGGCTGAAGTCAATGGCTTAAACAGAAGATGCTTATCTGGCAGTTTTGCCTGGTTGTTGCATATGCAACACACTGCCCGTTCTGTTAAGGCAATATTTGAGGTTTGTAACCAGGTCATCAGAGATAGGGCATATCAGAAATTAGGGGAGACTCATGCAAACTTACTTTTTTATCTTCTTATTTTTTCTCTTTTTACAGCCAGTCTGAGCTCCCTTTTCTCCTGGATAATTTTTATCTCTGGGTAACACAGTCCTTTCTGCAAGCAGATATGATTTTGAGCTTGACCACTTAGGAACATAAAGAGAGGTCACTTAGAAATGGATATTCTTGCTCAAAATCTTTCTTTTTTCTCCTTTTTAGTATTATAAGGCTGCTCTCTGTTTCTCCAGTTTCAAGTGACCCAGCCTCCATGATGCTTCCAGCTGATTCTTGCTGGCAGGATAAGTTCCTGGGACCACACTTCTAACTGACAAATGAGAAAGAGAATTTTTTTTTTTTTATGTGCCTACACTACCCTGTGTCTCCTTTTGTTTTCCCTTTTTCATTTCCTTCTTTCCCCCCTACTCTGCTTCTTCCTTTCACTGTTTAGCCTTTTCTATCTTGTCTCAGTCTCTCCTCATTTTCTTTCCTCTCTTGGGATTCATAAAGCTGCCAAGGCCTGGCCAAAGCAAAGAGAAATATGCATTTCACAGGCGAAGGTTATGCAGAGGGCAGCATCATAGTTCTTACTGCAGGTCCTGGGGAAAAGGATGCAGGTTCATTCTGGAGCTGTTGCTTTCATTAAATTTGTCAAATCTACCCTGGATAAGAATAAATAAATAAAATATGGAATTTAAAGCAGAAGGAAAAGGGAGATGTTAAAATCCCAGTGTTGGAAACAAGCTTTTGCCTAATTTTTGAATTTTCTTGGGAGGTGAATTCTGGGAGAATTAAGCACAAGGTCTCTAGTCCGGAGGGGAACCACAAGTGTGGATTCTCTGCAGTGCCTCCGCAGAGCTCACACTGTATGTCTGTAAGCAGTAGCTGCCATTCCTACCACAGACAGCAATTTTTCACTGTCCCCCAAAGTTTTCTGCTTCTTCAGTGGAAAAAAATTGCTAGGTGGCAAAGCAATCCAGAGTGATTTGACCTACTTGGGCATGAAAATTGCCTATCATCCTCTACCCTTATTACACAATGTCAAATGAGGGAGGCCTTCAATTTCACAGTTTGCAATACAAAAAAGTTTCTAATAAAAATGACCATTGGAGCATTGAAGTGCTTGTTAAAATCAGTGAGAGAGACTACAACCTGATTGGAAATATTTTCCTGTAGGAGAACTTTTCCCTGCCAAGATGATATTTGCACATGTAAGTCACGCTGTATTATTTCATGCAAGGTAACAGGATTTTAGATCTGCTCCCTAGTATCACAGGAGTTGTTCAACATTTTGACCTGCCAGTTGAAATCTACTTTTTTCAGGGATGTGTAGGTCACTCTGAGAGCCCCAGAGCTGGCCTCTGGCACTGTGTGTGAAGCGCTCACATCTGCTTGTGATGGCTTTAGCAGCAGCCCCTGCAGGGTTATGCACTTTGCCTTCACTCCTGCTGTTTGCCCTAGTCTAAACAAAGCTGCCATCTCTCTGTACTCATAATCTTGTCAGAATAAGTTCTCCCGAATAGGCAGAAACCTGTTTATTTAGCGCTGGTGTTTTTTAGCCCTGGTCAGATTGTCATGGCTTAGTTCTTGATTTGCTTAAAGAGTTGGTCAGTGCACATAAAAACTTGTCTGTCACTTGTGTGGTCAAATAACTGTTTTCTTTGTCCCAGTGTGATATGCTGTGCAAAAGCTTTCTCTTAATTTGGGTGGTAACAGGATACTTCCCTGTCACTCCCAGTAAAGCTGTGGGCAAAGGCCAGGCTGCTTTTAGGCACTACTTCTGCTGTAGCTCTGCAGAGGTGCATGGTTATAACAAAGCTGATGTATATTTCCCTTGCTGCATGTTTCTAATACAGAAGCAACCCCTTCCCCATGTGTTTGCAATAGTGAAAATATGTTTTGGTCAAACTGGACAGTCCCCAACCTTCCCAGGTTGGTGCTCTGTCTCTCACTGTCATGCTACATAGGGACACGAAGGAGCTGTCACAGACCTTACCAAAGACCTGATATACAGCAGGTGCTTTCATGACAGATGCCAAATATTTCCTCTTTCCAGAGAAGATTTGGGACTGAATTTTCTTTGATATGTGGTAAACCCGTGCTTTCAAAATACTGGAGGAAAACCCAAAAGGTGCATTATTTGGGCATGAGGGTGCACCAGAAGACTGCTGTCGGGCATTGTGCTCACCAGCATTGACTTCTCTGTGGGTGATATGGCTAAGGAGGGCCCAAGAAGGGATTTGATGGAGATAAAGAGGTGCCTTGCAGAGGCTTATAGGGTGCTTCTCCCCTGGGAGTGGAGAAAGTGTGACAGCGATTGTTTGCAGACTGACCACACAAGCTATGAAGTGCAAATGCTATGCTATGCTATGCTGTTCTATATCATGGGTTAGGTGGAGGTGGACTGAGATGTTCATCACCATAAAATGTTCTTGGCCTCTTGAATATGTAGGGAGACATTCAGTAAGCTCAGAGCATGTCCTGAGGGAGGTGCATGAATCCAGCTCCTGACTCCTTTCCCTGTTACATAAGATTAAAATCGCTTTAGCGACACATGATTAAGTTGGTCCCTGGCCCTTAAGAAATGGCACAAATTTGATTTCAGCCATTTTAGTGACTGGACCAGAAGGTGCAGAAGGGCTGTCAGTCTCTTGGCATAAGACCCAGTGATGCTTGTAGGAAAGGTTGAGCATCAGCATGCCATGGGAGCAGGCTGAATGTGGGGACAGATCCTGTTTGAGCTCTTAAAACTTGTGGCAGGCAGTGCTGCCTATGGTTGCAGGAAGACATCAAGCTTTGGGATTGTTTTTTCTTAGCTAGGATCTTTCCATTTGGATGCTAGATTGTAATGATGTTGATTTGCATGGTCAAATTTGTTTTCCGTAAGAATTGTCACAGGAAGGGGTAGGATCAAAAGGACTTTATTGTGGAACTGAAAGTCAAAATGACCACCACTAAAACTTGTCTACATGGGGAAGTTTACCAGCAAAGGTGCATTGGTAGTTATGCAAGTGTGTCCTCATGTGACTACGTTTACTACGGAAAATTACATGGGTATCATTATGGCAGCCTAATTATATCACTGTAGTTCTGCTGTGAAAAATCTCTGGTATATAAGCCATCTAGAGAAAAACTGTCCTCTCAATAAAATAACCTGTTATAACTTAATGTATAAGAGCTACATGACCCCCAGTGGTGTGAGCTCTTGATCACTACTTAGAATGTAATAGCAAGGCCACAGTGAGTAGTGCTGTGATTTATTTGTGTGATGACTGTGTTTTGGCAAGGACTTGGTTGAGAGCCAAGGAGAAAGAGCCAATTGAAGCTGCTCAGGAAGTGTCACTTATGTAGTTCCTTCAGCTATAAAGTGATGACCTTAACACTAACTGCAGCTGTACCTCTAGAATGAAATAGCGCCTAGCTTGTCTATAGTGCGTGGAATTGACCTTTGTGGGCTGTAAGAAGTATACACTAAATCTCTCTGAAAATTACAGCTCTCATTCTCTGAGTACTGAACAAATCCTGTAAGGCTTCCCAAGGTGACCTGGTAATTGTCTTTAGGTTATGCTATAAGATATATTTTATAAATATGATTGTGCTATGTGCAATATACTTCATATAATTGACACATAATACATACTAATGCATGCTAAGTTATACTTTTTACGATTAGAGTAAGACATTAATATTTATAATGCTGTAACACTAACATTAATTATATAATGTATTAATATTTATAATGCTATAACACTATTTTAACAAAGTGTTCTAAGAAATTTAGCACTGCAAAAAATGAACACCACAGTTATAGTGGGGTTCAGGCTTCTCCTGCAACTTAAACTAGGTAAAATATTCTGCAAAGTTGTTTGTTTGGTTTTTTTTTTTAGCATGTGTCTCTGTGCGTGTGTGCATGTCTGCATATAAATACATTATATATATACACATATGTACACACACACATGGAATTTTTAGTGGGAAGTGTTCGGAGTTGCCAAATCTGGTAGCCTGATAGAGGCAAGTGAGCAGCAGCCCTGTGTTCCCAGGTGCAGGCAGCAGTGATGCTGAGCTGTCTAAGGCTGCTCAGATCAACACAGGGAGAAACACTCAGCATTCACACAAACACAAACAGCACCAGTGGCCTCATCCTGTTCCCTTCTCTCGTTGATCAGGATGAAAGCCTGTGAGTAGAAAATATGCATGCATACATGCAGTGTGGATCCCTCAGTAACTGGCCTTAGGCAGTCCATGCAATAGCTGGCTCATGGGTCCTCTCATCTCCAGTGGCCTCACACACAGACGTGTGCCTGCAGATGGGTCTCTCAGTTGACTCCCTGACCTCTGGTCTTCCCATGGGTGGCCTGGACCTCCTGGTCTCTCCTGTAGCCAACTCAGAGGCTGTCTGGTCTCTCCAGTATCTGACCTACACTTGTGGATGCTTTCATACCTGGATCCCAAAGCTCTTATTCTACATGCCAGCTAGTCCAGCTTGATAGTCACCGGTGATCACAGATGGACATACATAACCCACACAAAATGCACACCCTCACTTCCTCCGGTTGCTGGCAGGACACACACGGACCCTCTGACCTGTGGTCCCACTCTGGTTGCTGTCACTGAGACCCCCATACACACACATGCACACAGATCAATGGAAGAGGCTTTGATCTGAAATAGGGGAGCAGGAATAAACAGCTGGAGAGAGGGCTGCAGGTTGGTGAAGTCTTGGTGCAGCTTCTTCCAGCCAAATTCTCTGTACTGTCAAGTTTCCTTCAACATCGTGGCTGTCTGCAACCATACAGCTAGTGAAACAAATTTTAAAAAAATTCCTTAATCCAGAGGAACTGGATGGTCAACCCCTTGAATTACAGGTCATGATACTGGTGTAAGATTCTAACAGAAACCCTGACAAACTGGAGGGAGTCCAGTGGAGGGCCAGTATGGTAGTTTGGGGTTGGAGCACATGGCATAGGAGGGGAGGCTAGCGAAGAGAAGGCTGAGGGGATATCCAGATGCTTCCTTCTGCTTCCTAAAAATAGTTATAAATAAACCAAAGCTAGGCTCCTCTCAGAGGTGCAAAATAAAAAGGCAAGAGGCAACAGACATGAGTTGTGACAGGGGAAATTCTGAGCACTTATTTGAAAAAAATTTTAATCAGAAGGTTGGTGAAGCACTGGCATGGGTATTTCAGAGGCTGGGGAATCCCTGTCCTTGGCAGTCCTGAGCAAGGGCTGAACAAGGTGCTCAGCAGCTTGATCTCACTTTGATATTGGCCCTACTCTGAGCAGCAGTTTGGACTAGATGAACTCCAGGAGGCCCATCCAGGCTAAATTTCCCTGATTCTAGAAAGATAAACTTAAAAAAAAAGGGTAATTTTTAAACTCTGTTCATTTGCCTTTTCAAAATGCAAAAGATCAGGAAAAAAATAAGCTCCATAGCCATAAGCGCTTTAAAAACTTATCTTAGAAAAAAGTAAGTTCTCAAGAAACCATAGACTTATGGGACGTTCAAAGAAAATGATGAAAATGATGTTCAAATAGCAAACAAGATTTTTTGTATTGAATTTTTAGAGCAATTCTTTAAATTTCTAGACCCAAAGTCCTTGCAGTTGGAGTTGCTTATTAAATTCTCCAGAGTTATTCCAACACTCTGTGCTTGGGCTGTAGTGTTTTATTAAATTCTAGAGGAGTTTACAGTTAGGAAATTTAAGGGAATAATTAGCCATAATCCTCAGTAGTATCTGAGTTAGATTCAAGCCTGCAGAGTTGAAACCCACCATGTTTTTATTCCTGTCACCCCTAGCCTTCAGCAGTTCAATTTCCACTACCTTCTCATCCTTACACAAACCCAGGAGACCTATGAAATACTGTTCAGAATTTAGAAAACGTTACCTTGTTTAGCCTTGAAATGCTGGCACTCAGCTGCAGTTCTAAATTCACTCTTGTTTCAAAGACATTTTTCTAAGTTAACACTGGATACTGTTTGGAGCCACAACTGTGGTACAGAAGATCAGATAGTGGGCAAGGAACTGTTGACTTAAAAATATTTTCCTAAGTATGCTTACAAGATGTTCAAGTTTTTCCAGTGCTGTATGGTATCTGAAGGGTGAAAGGGTTGGGGAGTAGCTGAAGTGAAAGTAAATCTCTCTGTAGAAGGTTTGTAATAGCAAGTTTTAATCTCCAGCATTAGTAACAAAGCATAACAAACGCTACTTGTCTGTACTAGGCTGCTCTGTGATTTGAGAGAGCTGCTTTTACTACTGCAACCACAGGATTATCAGTAATGCCTGGTATGAAATGCATTCATTGAGTTACTTGCTCTGGCTTCAAGCCTTGCCTGGGGTCACATTTCAGCCCTGTTTGCCTATCCTCGTAGCGTGTTATTCTATTCCACAGGCTTAGCACTGTTTCTGTGAGATGTTATGAGTATTGGTGTTCTGCGTATAAAGAATAAGCTGAAATTCTGAAGTCCATAGCCTATCTGAAAAATAGTGTGGTACAGGGGTAGTCTGAGCTTCAGAAAGTATCTGATTAAGGTCTCTCCTGGAAGAATGTTCTGTTTCACATTCAGAGTTTCAAAAACATCTGCAAGGAAGCTGAGGAAACTAGAAAAGAATAACAGTAGATACTGAAAAAACAATACAGGTTTGGAAAATAAGAGGATTAAAAATAAAAGAATCTGTGTCAACCAGGAACAAGGCAATGTTTTGTTCACCAACACAGTTAATTGCACTGACTTCATGTGTTTCAGGTAATGGGAAATGGCTTATTTCTAAGTATAATGTTCTTTTTTCATTATGTTGATTTTTCTCTATAATATGTATACACGTCTATATTTGTAACAACAAAAGCTCAGAATGGGATGTTTTAAGAAGACATTACTATAGCTTAGATAGAGCTCAATGCAGATATTAATGAAGCTCTGGCTTGATTTATGTGTAGTAGTTCGTTAACCGTTAAAATACTTTTGAGTTTCCTTGTAATTTATTAGAAGTTTCAGATCATATCCAAACTGTAGAAAGAGGTAGTTTTATTGTGATTCTCTCTGTTTCTCCAGCACACACCCACAGAGATGTTTCCTGGTGAAAGATGAAATTTGGCTTCTGATGACTGGCGAGCTGGTGTGTTGCTCTGTGCCTTGTCAAGCAAAACTAGAACTGTATTTAGTGGAAGTAGGAGAAGAGGGCTTACTGCTTTTAGACAACAATAGTTAAATAGGATATATGAACGAGTGTTTGCATACTCTACTATTATCCTACATCTGGATGGGATGGAAGCTCTTGCATCATCTGTGCTTTTGTGGACCACTCCATCAGTTGCTTTGGTTTCAAAAAGGCAGGGTTGTAGCTCTATGAGAGTAAGTAAATGACGATGTTTAGATTTACAGTACCTGTAAAATGATAATATTCTGTATGAAACTGTTATTTTTCTCTAGTCCACATGTGTGTTAAGGGTTAGAACTGGCTGTTGGATGAGAACTGAGCAACAGTTCCCTGGAGAGGCAATGGTGAAAATGGTTCTTGGGAACTGTGGTTGCTAGGTGGGTGTGCTGGTTTGGGCTGGGATAGAGTTAATTTTCTTCACAGTAGCTAGTATGGGGCTTTGTTTTGGATTTGTGCTGAAAACAGTGTTGATAACACAGGGATGTTTCCGTTCCTGCTGAGCAGTGCTCACACAGAGTCGAGGCCTTTTCTGCTCCTCACCCCACCCCACCAGTGAGGAGGCTGGGGGGTCACAAGGAGCTGGGAGGGGACACAGCTGGGACAGCTGACCCCACCTGGCCAAAGGGGTATCCCAGACCATAGGACGTCATGCTCAGCATATAAAGCTGGGGGAAGAAGAAGGAAGTGGGGGGGGATGTTCGGAGCAATGGCGTTTGTCTTCCCAAGTCACCGTTAGGCGTGATGGAGCCCTGCTCTCCTGGAGATGGCTGAACACCTGCCTGCCCATGGGAAGTGGGGAATGAATTCCTTGTTTGGCTTTGCTTGCGTGTGCAGCTTTTGCTTTACCTGTTAAACTGTCTTTATCTCAACCCACAAGTTTTCTCATTTTTACTCTTCTGATTCTCTCCCTCATCCCACCAGGGGGGAGTGATTGAGTGGCTGTGTGGGGCTTAGTTGCTGGCTGGGGTTAAACCACGACAGTGGGATAGAGTTACAGTCAGCATTAAGCGCTGTGTTTGGTAAGTAGTAGAGAGTAATTGCTGATGACTGATAGGCGTCAAACTCTGGACTTTGGAAAAATAAATTGCAAGTGGTGTTTGAAAGGAACACTTCCTTCTTGTTAGAGGGAAAAAATGATCTAATGATCTATCGTTTTTGTGATGCACTACTTTTGGTTGTTTATTCTGTCTTCGGAGTGTAAATCCCTGCTTTGGTAGTGACATTGGTCTTTTGAATTGAGTTGATGTTTAGCACTTGACTTCTATACATTGATTTAATTTGGGAGTATGAATGCCCACCAGCAAAGATTCCATGTCCTCAACACAATCCTCAAAAAAAGAGAAGTACTAAACCCAAAGGATTCTAAGATTGTTATTTTTAATCCCAGATTTTCAAAATATGTAGCATTTAGAAAAGTTTTGGAGGGCTTAATGCTTTAGATTTCTTTTATGCTTTTACCATGCTTTCAAGTGAAATATATATTTTTAAAGAAAAGGTCAAATTACCACCTACTCTAACATTGTCTTCCCTAGATAGGCTAATAAGTGAACCACCAAAAAATTTCCTGATAAAATGATGAGAATTTATGTCACTTCCACTCCAAGATGAACCATGACAAAATAGAGTAGATTTGACTGGGGCAGTACAGCTAGGATGTTTTCCTCAAATAATTGCTTGCCTTCGGTTCCTGGATCTGACAATGGTGATTTCACATCCCAGAATTTGAGGGTGAAAAAAGGAGTGACAAATGTCTTTGGCCGTCTTTAATAACAGCCTGCCTTATCTTTTTTTGGAGTGGACACTTGTAAGGCTGTAGCTTATATCCCAGATAATAATGCAGAGAAATATACTCAATGGGGAGTGATAAAATAATTTGATAATATGTTCAACATCTCAGTTTCTTGACTGACATATTCTGTGGTCTATGAACAGCTGATTGGTGATCTGCTGTATCATTGTACTAAACTAAAATAGTTTCTTGCAGCCATCCAAAAGAGATTGTTTCATGCTTGCCAGGAAAGAGTCAGAGAGTTCTGTAAGCTATTCCTTGTATACTTATGAAGTGGTTCTTACCTTGGTATACAAGTGCCATCGAAGTCCTCAAACACCTGCCATTGGCTACATGTTTGTGCATTTCATTCGATAAAGAGCATCCCCGTAGTTCCCTCCCTGGTACCACATGTAGTGCTAAAAAAGGTCATTGGAGACTTGCTACTGAAAATTCAGCAAGGATGCCGAAAACAATTCAGATTTTGGGTTACTGGACCGTGAAAAAATGGGTAACAAAATGCCAACACTTTCAAAAGGACTACCAATGAACATAGTGCAAATTTGGCACACTTAAAGAGTTAAAAAAAAAAAGTGCACTAATTCTCTACAGCCACTTTTGCTCTTTGAAGAACATCATGTTATCCCTGATCATGCCCCTGCCTAATCCAATATCTTCTCTCTGACAGTGGTCAGTGCCAGATGTTTTAGACATTGTGCTTTATTTATTATTAGCCAGTCACCATCAAAGCATTCAATCCCTTCAATATCTTGAGCTTGAACGAACTCAAGCTATTTTGAGATTGCTGATGGAAGACGAGAGGGAGGAATTGTTTCAACAAGCGATCTGCACTAATTGCAGGGGTTGAAACCTTCCCTGATCCTGAATTAGTAATATGAAAGGCATGCTCTAAGATGGCTGTTCTGACAGAATAATTGAATATTCAGAGGAGCCAGTAGAGTCTTGACTGCACTTTGGTTGTATTTCTCTGGCTCCCTAATAGGTCAGCCTCAGGGAAAAGTCCTAATGCACTGGAGTAACAGTGTGGAAAGTGGGGTTTAATGTTTTGTGTTATATTCTGGTTTTGTTTGTAGTTTGCTTTTCCTGATGTCCATCTTGTATGGTTGCCTTACTTTTGAGGGAGAAGAGCTGATCTGACTCCAGGACTAGGTGTACAGCATCACACAAAGCATGTATTCTACTTACTGGGAAAGGAGATGCACTCCAGTAGTTCATTTTATCCCCAGAGCGCTTCCTTGAACAAGTGAGATAAAGGCACTAAATTAAACACTGCTGTTCCCTGATTTGATGCAGTCCTATCACTTACTCTAATTATTGGGGCTGTGTCTCAGCCTTTCTCTTATAAGCAAATGCTGCCCTGGGGACTTGGAAATTAATATGTTGATTTGAGTAAATATCTATTTGGCACACACCTTGAGGCACTGTAGCAACAGAACTGCTAAATAAGAGCTACAGGCTAAAATTTAGAGAAATCAGAGAATACAGCCCTCATAGTGGCAGCTTGAATGGTGAAGCTAAATTACCATGGGTTGGTTATCTCTAAGAACAATGATTATAGTTGTTTTAGGCACTTCAGAATTTGTTCAGACCAGTATTCTTTCACACAGCTCCTGAGCTAGGTTTCAGTGTTGGTATGGAAGAAGAACTAGTCCCAGTCAAAGCTCTGGATGTAGGCCGTACTATTTTGGAGAGTAAGAAGAAGTTGCTAGGTATGGCCTTAGGGACAGAGAAGTGGCCCTAGGAGTGTTTAAGTTAGTGGAGTAAATATACCCTACGGATGTGTCTACAAGGATAGCTAGAGCTGATGTTGAATTATTCTGAGCAAGCCACATGAATTCTCTCAAATCACATGAGTTGTGCTTCCCTGTGTGTATTGTCACGTCTTGGAGGACAGGATGATGAACATGAGGAAGCAGTGCACCTTGCAGTAGTGAAGGCTGACTGCATACCAAGCTGGCCCCTCAGTACAGCAAAGATGTTGAGGATCTGGAGAGAGTCCCTTTGGCTGCCAAGAAGGCAAGGGTACTGGAACATATGATAAATAATAAGAGACTGAGGGACCTGGTCTGTTCATCTAGCAGAAGTAAAGAATAAGGAGAATGGGCTATAATTACTGTTTTACACTACCTAAAGGTATAGAGGAGATGGAACCAGTCTTTTCTCTGAAATGTACAATAAAAGAACCAGAGGGAGCAAAAAAAAGTCATAACATGAGAAATTCCAATTGCATGTAATGAAAAAATTTTTCACTGAGAAAGTTGTTAAGCATTGGCACAGGTTGCCCAGGGAGGTTGTGGAGGCCCCATCCTTGGAGATATTCAGAACTAGGCAAGGCCCTGGGAAACCTGGTCTAAGCTGGCCCTGCTTTGAGCAGAAGGTTGGACTAGATGACCTGCAGAGGTACCAGCCTAAATTGTTCTATGATTATGGGCCAGCAAGAGAATAATCACAGCCATTTTTAAAAAACAAGTCCAAGATATACCTCAGGTGCCCTTTAAGGAATTTGTCCAGGGATTACTTGTTTCTCTCAACGGTTTTGTCTTTTCTCTCTACCTCTTAAGAAACGACTACCAGCAGCAATCCTACAATGCCCTGTCCCTGTCTTCCTCTACCTCTTAAGAAAAGGTGGAGGAAGACGGGGACAGGGCATTGTGGGTTTGCTGCTGAAAGACTTGTGTGGGTCACCAGTAGTGGGAAGGGGACTTCCAAACTCATTACAGAGAGGAAGTTTGTAGGGTGGAATGGGACCATGGCTGATGCTGACATGGGTCATGCTATAGAGTTCCTTGCACAGACGTCTCCATATCAGCACCACAGTGGTGTCTCCTCATGCGTGAGTGTGGCAAAGTCAGGATTTGTTTGGCAGTTGCCATGGCAACCTGACTGTAATCAGCCCTTTTAACTTGGTGTAACTTTTATGAGGCTTTGATCCCGGGCTTTATTCTTGTTAACAACTTTATTATTATGGATAATGTCATCCTCTAACAAACAAGGAGAGATTTGGTTCTGCATACCATTTTCCTTCTAAAAAGATTGAAACTTTGCAGAATTGGAGAGAAAGCAAAGCTTTTGTGTCAAAGGCCTAGAACAGAAGGGGCAACCAGAAGAATTAAAACGGTGTATTGTGAAGGGAGCTCAAAGGTGTGACTGCTGTGTCATGATGGAATAGGACCTCATACAACTAACTGTAATCCCAACTTTCCCCTTAGTGGCTCTGTGTCTGGGCCTTTCTTGCCCATGATCGTAAGTTCACAGGAAAAGTGAGGTTGGAAGGGACTTCAGTTCTCTAGTCTAAGCTCCTGCTCAAAACAGGGTCAACTAGAAGGTCAGGCCAGGTTGCTCAGGGCTTTATCCAGCAAGGTCTTGAAAACCTCCAAGGATGTAGACTGCACAATTTCTCTGGGCAACCTGCTCCACTGCTTGACTGCCCTCACAGTGAAAAAGTTGCTCCATATACCTGGTCTGAAACTCTGTTGTTCCATCTTGCACCTGTTATTTCTCATTCTCCTACCATGCACCATTGTGAAGAGCGGCTCCATCTCCTTGATAACCTCCGTGTAGATACTGGCAGGCTACTATTAAGTTTCCTGCAAAGCTGTCTCTTCTCCAGGCTGAACAAGCCATTTCTTACAGGGCAAGTGCTCCAGCTCTCAACCATCTCAGTGGCCCTCTGTTGAACTCACTCCAGTTTATTGAAGTCTGTCTTGTATTAGCGGGCCAAAAATTGCATGCGGTACCTAGAGGTGGTCTAAATGATGAGTCTGGCTCAGCTGCATCTCCTGTAAACTTGACAGATACGCCAATGTAAATAAGGGGTGTGATTGGACTAAGAGTTTGGAGCACCTGAATATTGCTTCCACTGAGGATACATAACACGGCTGGAGGACAAATCACCAAGCCACCCCCCACGTCACTGTCTCTCTCCTTTGCACATGTGTGAGATGACTAATAAAATCTGCATCCCTCATTGCTTGTTAATTGTGTATTTGTTAGACTGCACTGCTGTAAATCACCTAAATATTAACTACCTTTCACTAATGATGGTTTTTGTCATGGTTTTTGCAGGTTACATATCACAAGTACTAAAGAATTACACTGATCATGCCTGTGATGGAGAATATGTCTCCCTGAGGTGTCCTCACAGAACCACCATCAGCATCCAGTCTTCTTTTTATGGCCGAATTGTACCAAGTCATCAGATGTGTCCTTCTCGCTATCCCCACTCGTATGCAACTTTAATTAAAGAAGATGTTGCCTGTTCAGTTGGCACTTCCCTTCAGGTATTGCATGTTAAACTGGATCTGTTAACTTTGGACTTCATCTTTCCTTGGCCAGGCAGCAGCTTTCTGTGCTGGTGCTGCATAGACCTGTATTAAGCAGTGCTACCCAGCATGGGAGCACTGACATCTCACACAGCTCAGTGGGTAATTCATCTTTGTAGTTTAGACAGGACTGAGTTAGATTTTGCTGATGAATTTCTTAATTTTGCTGCAACTCTAGTCAGTAGCAGTTCAGGAATGTGGTTGAAACAGAATTACACTGCAAGACCACGTTATGTTTGACTGCATTCAAAGATCTTTTTTTTTTTTATAGTTTTCTTTCCCAATGGTTAGCTTTTTCAACACATTCAGAAGTTGCTGTGGCATTCTTTTTACTTCAGAACTGATCCTGTTTCAAGAGGCTTTTACTTTGGTAACTTGAAACCCAGAGAGAATCCTTCGTTTTACTTCTTCTGACTCATTTGGCTTTTAGGCCACTGAAAGTGATCATACATCACTTAAACTTGTAATGTCCCAAGCATCAGTAGTTAATCAATCAGCTCTGTCCATTTGTGTAGGGGATGTTGACTATATGTATCCTCCCAAGAGCACATGTGATGTCAGCAAATCAAAGGATTATTTGGAAGGTGCCAGTGTTACTCAACTGTCAGTAGGAACAACTAAAATTACAAACATGAGCTGGCTGATGTTGAGAGGAATGGGGTCTGCTCCTGGATATTGAAGTAAGCACAAGTCTTTCCAAGTGCAGGATTTGCAACTGTGAAAACTTTTGGCCAAAGATCTCAAGCATCCACTGTGTTTATGGCTATGAATCAATAATAACTTGTAATAAAAATTTATAGCAGAACTAGATTAATGAACCTACAGGGCTAGTGAATAATTTCTTTTATAATTTGGCTAAAGGCCAGAGTTTCCCACATCACTTCTCACTCTTGCGTCCAGGGTTTTTAAGAGGAATTTATAGCATTATTTTTTTTTTATGATATGAGTGCTTTGGCTTCCAAATGTGAGTGGTAAATTCTCAAGAAATTGCACAGGGTTGATGTTTACCTGTAGTGTAACCCTTAAGCTGAGAGATTTGCAGTTGCCCTCATAACACTTCCACTGCACAACAAATGACTGAGTTGTAGTATGGGAGGACACGGTCCTTATCAGTGGAAGGTTTTCCCAGATATGATAATGAAAGTTCATAATACAACAGACAAGAGGCAGTTGTGTTGTTTAGGGCGGGAGAACATGGACTGAAGACTTTGGCAGAGGCTAGCCTTCCCTTCTTCCTTTTATTGATTTACTGCAAAATTTACTTGAAACATTTCATTTCCCAGTGGGAATTGATAGCTATGTGCGTAGCCTCATCCCTTGTGGGCGAGTGGCCCACTTAAGGCATCTGAAAGAACTTGAGAATAGGGAATATGTAGCCTTCGGCTTTCCATGCCATGGTTTTATGTGCAGGAGGGATTTAAAAGAAATCCATACCTGCCTGACTTAGCTCCTTATGTCCTCAGAGCTGTTACCCATGAGCTTTGCCTCCAACACTTACACTGCTTGTAATTACAGCTCCCCTATTTATCAGAGCGAGAATTATGTTCTCTGTAGGTAGTCTTGCAGCAGATCTCTTGTACAGTATGTTTGTTACGTGACTGAGAACAGAACACTCCACCCATTTTGGGGGATGCAGATGTCCTAGGGAAGTAGCTGACATTCTCTGTTCTGCCACAAATTTCTTGAGGGACCTTGGGCAAGTTCCTGAGTCTTTTTGGAGGAGATCTGCAGTGCCTCTTTGGTGCCCCCGAATGTGCCTTTGATACCTCAATGTGCTGTGCTTGGCCAGGGTAGGTTGAGTCTGAATGCCAGAGATGAATCTTGTCTTCTTTCTCAGTCCTGGTGGGGGTGAGGCCTCTCTGAAGGGTAAGCCAGAAACTCCATAAGCTGAATGGCAAGCTGCCTGCAGCTTGCTGGTAGGAAATGCATGTATATAGGAAAATTGGAAAGCTGTAGACAAGGAAATTTTGTGTATTTTTGTGGTTTTGAAACTCAGCTATATGGCTGCTATAGGAAGAACCAATTGTGTGTATATTCTGATTGTCAGTAATTTAAAAAGTCAGCCAAACCAAACTGTTCAAAATTAAGTATATAAAATCACTGTGTCTAATCAAACCCATGACTGTATAAACTTGCTGCTTCTCTGGAGAGTGGCCTGGAGGGAGTGTAAGGGGCACTTATTAATACTGTTCCTTGCAAACACTACCTGTGAATAACAGTTAATTCCCATTTTGAAGCTCTCTCCCTTGCAAATGTCCAGTTCATTGTTTCTATGTTAAAAGGGGGAAACAAAGGGTTATTACACTGAGACAACCACCCTAATCCAGCCTTATGTGGTTGGCTGCCAGGATCCCTTGCTTTACTCACTTGTTTTTGCTTGAAATGAAATGCAGACCATTTGGGAGAGCGTGTCCGAGACATTAAGGCAGTGACCCCAAACTACACATTTCTGTTGTTCTAACACCGTAATGTCAGATTCAGTGGGAGATTACCAAACGCACAAAGAACTTGGACATTCGGACTGGGATTTCAGTTTTGATGTGGTTGGTCTCTTGTTAACTTTTAGATCACAAGTCACATGAATATGGAGAGATCAGAACAACAAAATAAAGTTGTGTTGAAAGCCAGACATTTGCTCTTTAAATAGCTCCCCCCGCTCTCCCCACTTCACTCAGTTTAACAGGGGAGCCCAGAGTTAGCACAAGTCACATGAGATATATGGCAGGAAGGAAAGAGCGATTTGTGCTGTATTCATGAAGCATCTTTGAGATATTTTGAAGATGAAAATGTAGAAAATTCCCACTCATCCTTTAATAATAGAAGCTAATTTGGGGGACTAGTGCTGTTAATTAACAGTCTGGTCTGGTATTATCTCTTCTGTACTTTCCTTGTGGTGTCCTGCAGAGGGTATTCCTGACTGTGAAGTAATGAGAGCAATGTCCTTGTCCCAGCCAGGAGGTGTGGATGGGGGACAGAGAAGAGGAACCCGTGGAGCCTTGATGGCTCTGGTAAAAGGGAGCTATGCAGTGCAAACTGTCCTGCCTTGGCAGAGGAGGTCTGTGAGGAGGAGCTTGATGGTGCCTGAACCATCCTTTTTCTTGCTTGTAGGTCAGGAAGAGCAGCTGCCAGGACCAAAACCTATTCAGCTTTCACCCAGAAAAGTAAATCCTTGAATACTAAGGGTCATTAAAGCATATTGAAATAATGTCATTTTCAGTAGGTAAGAGGGTGTTTACCCACACTGCATAATTTATGCAGAGAGCTGAGTTGTATGCCCACTAGAAAGTCTGTGTCAAAGCAAGGTCATGCAAAGAGGTTAGTTTGGGTCCTGAAGAGCAGAGCTGTGTTAGCATGGTCCTCTGTGTGTTGGTGTCTTTATGATGACCTGTAACTCCCACTTACCTTTACCCCTTTGGAGCAATTGTGCAGGTGCAGTTGGTCTGAGCATGCAACCTAACAATTTTGAGAGCTTGAAGATTTTTGTTAGGTCTGTGCATTGTGCTTTCACAGTGGCGGTTTTCTCTTGCTCTGTCCCATGTCACCCAGATAGGGTTGGTCAAGCCTATTTTTAATCCACCCAATGTCTGATTTTTTTAGTGTAAGTATATGGAGGAGAAGCTAAATTACATTTCTGCACAGCAGGGGGTGACACGGGAACATCTGGAGACACCTTTTATTCCAAGGAGATCTGCTGGGGACCATCCTCATCTGCTTTAGCTGTGGTTCTCTCACCTGTCACACTACTGCATACATTTGCATTTCCCTGCCATGGGGACATCTCATGAGAACTTGCCTCTGGGGAAATAAGGAAGCTGATAAACAGATACAGCAGCAGTGTATGTTTATTCAGATGAACAAACAAATGCTGGCACAGAGGACAAAGGAGAAATAGGAGTGTTAAGTGTTCTGTATTGCCTAATGATAAGTGCCTCCTGATAAGTGAATCCCGTTAAGTTTAGTAAGAAACATAGTCAATCCTAGCCAAGCTCACAATGCCCAACTTGTGCCTGCAAAAATACATGGAGGCACATTTCTATTTGAAGGAAGCTGCTGAGCTGAAGAGGAAGAGGTTTGGAGTAGTTTGTTTATAAAGCTTTCCGCAGCTGCTAATTCCTGGATCAGTATTCCTGATGTCACTAGTTTTTAGCAATAAACCACTCAAGGTCTCTATGGAAGAATGTTTAATGGTTGGCCTAAAATTATTACTTATTACCAGAAAACTAGATTATACTTTACAGCAGATTACCTGCAATATTCTCATTTTGGTAAATTGACAGAAAAGTAAAACCACAGCTTATTTGGAGGGAAAACAGAAAGCCCTGGAGCAAAGCTTGTTTAGAATGAAAATAGAAAGCCCTGGAGAGGCACTTATCCATTGTGTTTCTGCTCCCAGATATTTATAAAAGACATTGTAGGCTAACTTTTGTCTTCATATATGCACGTACTGAAATCAGCATGAAACCACTTCAGAGGGCAATGTTTTACTGTGTGACTTGTTTTCCCCAAAAGGAGCTGTGCTTAGAAGGTGCTCTGGAGCCCAGTCATGCCTCTCCTCAGAAAGATTAACTAGTTTGGGGAGGGAGAGTAGGCATGGCCTGTGGCCTGGGTCTCTTTCAACACTCAACGGGACAACCAGGCGTTGGTGACAAGAATCACTAGTGCTGCTGATGTGGTATTTCCTTTTGTCCTTTAAGTGAGATATAGGACACCTTTGCTGCCACCTCTCCCGCTGTCGCTCCAGCATCGGTACAGAAGGGAGCAGATTCCTTGCATGCTAACAACAAGATTGCCTGAGCCTTTCTTCCCCCCCTTCTTATTTGCACCTACCAGGAAGGTTTCTGTGATAGAAAGCAAAAGGGAGCTGACCTCTTTGGTGAAAGATGAGATAAACTTTCCAGTAGCTGCATGACTCTCAAAGCATGGGCCAGCTGTTGGTCACAAAATGATGGGGCTGGAAGGTGGGTCTGTGTGTTACTGTTTCTGAAGAGGGTTTTATTTTCCCCAAATATTCTAGATTAACACTGTGGTAGAGTAAAATACAAAGTAGAAGGAAATGATCCAACTGCTCTAGCTTTCTTGGTAGGCCAGGGAGAGTGGCTACTGCCATGCTTAGTCACAGGATATTGCATGGTCCCACTGATGTAACAGCGTTAAGTGGCCTCAACAGGAATGAGAAAGGGCCCTTTCTCATGACTCTGAACATCTATAAGATTATGATGGTCGAGGGTAAAGAGGGAGGAAAATGATAGAAAGGAAGAATATGGGTCATCAGTACCACTGGGAGGAGAACCCACTGTTTTGTCATACTGCTTATTAGAAGATCTCCACGGTTTACAAACAGTTTGAACAAGGAAGGTTTCAGTCTCAGAATGTCACTGAATTAAAGAGCAGTTCTGGCAACTCTTCGTCAGGCTACATTAATTACTTTGCAGAGCATGGTGAGCAGCGAGCTCAGGGTCCAGAAGAGGTTACTGCAGTGCCGAAGTTGCTCTTAAAAATCACAGAACCAGTGCAGCTTCATTCATGAATCTTGCCCAGGCTGAAATATAACTCTCTGGCAAGCAGTTCCCCCAGCTAATTATTTGCAAGTAGAAGAACTGCTTGATGCAGAGGTCATAGATAATCTCTAAATTGCTGTATCTTTGAAATATTTGGCTTGACTGAAATAGCTCATCAGAGCAGTGTGATTATGTACCGCAGAAGAGGAGACACTAGAGGCAGAGGTGGCCGGTGCAGGCTGTCTCCCTGATGAGGCAAGACTGCTCCCTGGGATGTAAGCCTCCTAATGCTTTGTTTACTCTAAATTTAAACTTTCCAAGTCATGGGGCTTCCATCATTGCCACTAAGACCTTGCTTGACAGTGTAATGGTTTGCTCTCAATGATTTTTTTTCCACTTTGTGTTTTAACCTTTCCCTTTCTTTAATCCCATGGCTTTTGGTTATGCATCCTTTTGTATTTCTTCAGCCTAGACCTCCTCTCCCTTTGAAGTTGACCCTGCATACAGATTAAGTTTCCTACTGTTAGGAAACGTAGGTAATGGTTAATTAGGTGATATTTGTAATGCAGCTTTTATCGGGTCCTTCTATTTGCTGAGCATGTTCCTGCTTTTGTGAATCACTGTCTCTGGGCTCTTTCAAGGTGTCGTGGTTTAACCCCAGCCAGCAACTAAGCACCACGCAGACACTAGCTCACTTGCCCCCCACCTAGTGGGATGGGGGAGAGAATTGGAAAAAAAGTAAAACTCGTGGGTTGAGATGAAGACACTTTAATAGGACAGGAAGGAAGAAATGAATAATGATAATGATAATAATAATATGACAATAATAATAATAAAAGAACTGGAACATACAAAACAAGTGATGCACAACACAATTGCTCGCCATTCACCGACTGATGCCCAGTTAGTTCCTGAGCAGCCATCTGCCTTCCCCAGCCAACTCCCCCCAGTTTATATACTGGGCATGACTTCACATGGTATGGAATATTCCTTTGGCCAGTTTGGGTCAGCTGCCCTGGCTGTGTTCCCTCCCAACTTCTTGTGCCCCTCCAGCCTTCTTGCTGGCTGGGCATCAGAAGCTGAAAAATCCTTGACTTTAGACTAAACACTACTTAGCAACAACTGGAAACATCAGTGTGTTATCAACATTCTTCTCATACTGAATCCAAAACATAACACTATACCAGCTACTAGAAAGAAAATTAACTCTGTCCCAGCCAAATTCAGGACACAAGGCTCTGCCAGAGGAGCTCTGGTGAATCTTGCTGTTGTGTTTTAACATTCCAGCCCACTGCTGCCTGCCCTACTGGTGGTTATTACTCCCATAGCAGAGCTGGTGAAAGGGACTGTGTGCCCGGTTTTCAGCTCTTTATTTCAAAGTCTGGTGTGTTAATGTGAGTCACCAAACATGTGGGCATGGTTCCCTCCTGCTGACTCTGCTGTGAGCATTGCAAGGTCCATGAGAGAGTGATAAGAGACAGCTAGTAGAGTACTAAAACCTGCCATAGATCAGTGGTTAGGATTCAGGGGCTTTGATCTCTTGTTCATGCGATGCACAGATTGAATGCGGCAATTTGGGCAAAGCTACATTACTTTCTAGGGGACGAGGCTGGGAAAGTTGCTTGATGAAGCCATAGGCAGGTAACCTGTATCTCATGAACATGAATTTCACTTTCTCATGTCATCTGTCCTTCCCTGTTTCTGATTCTTGGAAAAACTTGCTCCATGGTCTTTGGTAATTTGTGTGAATGAATAGAGATAAACTCACAATCCTCACATAATTGGAAAAAGGACCTGTAAATAAGTTTGCAACTTGAAAGTACTAAGTTTACAGTGCGTTTTAAACTAATACCAACATTCAAGGGTATAGAAAAGAGTATCAAAATTCAAACGAAATGTGACATGAAGCCATTATAAATGCATTGTGCTGTGCATTTGTAGGGAGAATTCATGCTGCCTTGTTTGTTGTATTTAATTCTTCCCATTGCAAAACTCATGGAGGTGCACCAATATAAGTGTTGGTGTAACTCCACCACAATGACTATACCTGGACTCAATTTGACCTAAAAATGCTTGATCGTATTTTTTTAAATTACTGGTATCTTCTTGTGTAAAATTCTTAGTACAAATCTCTGCCCATCTTCATTCAACCGCACACAGCTCTGATCCATTCATGCCGTTTGCTCTCTGAGTTATTCTCCTCAGCAACATACAATTTGGGAAATTATTTAGTGGGGTTCCTCTGTGTAATTTCATGCCTGACTGACGTGCCCTGCAGTCGTCCTTATGTTCCTTTGATGATGGAGGCTGTACAGAGAGCAGCCCTGTGGCAAAATCCTAGTTCCCTTTGAGTTTCACCATTGGCTTCTATGGGTCCAAAGTTTCACCCTAAGTGTGTTGAATTGATGAACTACTACAAGGGACTAAGAACTGAGATAGATAAGTTTAATTGCCTTGGGTGTTAAGCTCAGTTGTGGTTTATTTTAAGCGTGCAGGGGAAGCGCATCTTGAAGAGTGATTTGAAGAGACAGAATAAAAATGAATGCACCCTTGGGAATGGCTGAGGACAGCCTTCTTGCAGAGCTCGCATCCAGTTCCAGATTTAAAAGTTTGTTATCTAATGAGCACGAGCAATTACTTAGCTAATGAGCACAACAACATGAGCACGAGAAATGTGTTTCATCTGCAATGCCTACTAGAAAGACATGGTTTTGAGCTTGAGGCTGCCCTTGCTTTAAGATTCGGGTCACTGCAGTGAGATTAATCCAGCGCATAAATCACAGGGGTTAGATTTTGTTTTACTTGAATTCACATTTCTTGCTCTCTTATCTCCTCTAAATCTTGCAGCTTCTTAGCTCAATCATGAACCAGAGAATGGAATGGGTTTAAACAGCCACAACTTCCCTCCTGAGCACTGGCTGTCAGCCTTCAGGCTTGATTTACCACTGGAACGCAATTATAAAATGGCACAACGCAATTAATGTGTCTTCCCTCCCCTTTCATGCCAGACAGGAATTCCTCCTCCACCTTCTTCAGTTGGAGTGATTTTTATAATATAATCTAATCCAATGCGACTTTATTTTGCCTTAGTCAGTGGTCTACCAGATGGCAATGACATAAACAGCTGATTATATATCCCAGTTAGGGATGGTTCTGCGTGTCTACTACTATTTCTGTGCAAGTTCAGGTTGTTTGTGGGCCTCTTTTTGTTTGGTTTTGTGTTTGTGTTTTCCCACCTTTACAGCTGACATTGACAGCCAGAAAAACAAGGCAAGTGTAGAATGAATTGCCTAATTTTTTCCAGCCATTAAGCAAAAGCCACGTGAGCTCAGGACGTTCCCTCACTACCAAGTAAACTCACAGCCTTCCTGGTGTCAATCTAGCGGATCATCTGCAAAGAGTTCAGAAATGACACTTGACATCTGCCAGAGCTCTGATACTGCCTAGAAGTATGATTTTTGAGAGTAAGACCAGAAAGCCAAAGTCTTGGTTTGTAAGGGCCCCTGTAAATGCCAGATGCACTGGATGTGCAGGGGAAGTGTACCTGTAGTGGGTCATCTTGTCATATGTGTTCTGTAGAGTTGCTGTGTTGCACAGTGTTTAAGAAGATGCCGGTATATAGCACATACTGATGTAAGCAGTGGGGAAGAAGATTTCTGTGGCAAAGATAGGTAAAAATTGTATGTGCAAGTTTTTAAGTTAACGTTAGGGCTGGTTCAGCATCTTTGTTATTTTTAATCAAGAACATGACACAGTCAACCATTGCTAATTTTCTTTGCATTTTTCCTCATGTATTTCACTGAGCATTGAACATATTTTTTTTATTTTACTCTTTATGGGTGTATTTCATTATGCCTAATACTTTGCTGAAACAGTCTGCAGGAAATCAGAAATGTTAATGTTTTTTTATATTTTCAGGAAAATCGTTGCCCTTCAGGGGGAGGCACATTAGAATTAAGTGAATGAAAAGTAAATATTGATTTCTCTCCCCCCCATGAAATAACTTCTCAGAGTCATGGCTATTATCAAATTAATTTGAAACTGTAGCTAAACACTAAAACCAATTAGTAAAAGGCATATTCAGCCTCAAGAACTCTTCCCTTTTTCTGCAGTCTCACAATGGCGCAGATGACTTTTGCTCCTTAATTTAGGTACAAACTTCTCCCTAGGGCTCTGTGTTACTTTGCATACTGCAGGAAGTAAACTCAGGAGGTTTTACTTATGTGGAATAAACGGAGTAAGCAAGAGCTGCCAAGAGTTAGAGCAGAGCAAGACAAAGTGGCAATATGTTACGGCTGCCCATGTTTGTGGTTCTCTGAGGTTGGTAAGTAATTGCCTTCGCTCCTGGTGCTGAGCCTAAGGGCAGGTGAACAAGTGCTGCTTAGGCATGGAAGCTGAGGTTTTCGAAGAGGCTTCATGTTGGCCTAACCCAGTCTCTGCTGAAACCCAGGGTGGTTTTCCCACTGGTTTTAATAGCACCTATTATGCAGTGCTGAAGGCTTTTGAAAATCCCACCCATCTGCTATGAACAGGTTTGTTGACCAACAACCCAAGTCTGCTGCCTCTGAGGGGAGAAAGCTTCCCTTGTGGGAAAGAAAACATTTGGGGTGCTGCTTCTTTCCCTGCTCCATATTCTTAGCACTGCTCGGGCATAAACACAGCCATGGCTGTCCAGTACCAGCAAATCCTTTCGGGTCCGCAGTGATTTGGAGAGGATTTCTCTCCGTATGTGAAGCACTCAAGGGTTGTGCCAGTTGTTCTTTGCCTTTTGAGATCAAAAGAGGTATCTGTGTAGAGGCCTCACTTAAATTCCTTTGCAACTCATTGGATTTTGCATTAAATTAAATTTCACATGCTGAGTGAGCAGTCAACCCTTATGAGCCTAAAGGAAAGAATATGCTGTTTCTATGCATTTTAACGTGACGGTCAAATTGGGGCTAATGCTCCCAGGCACCACCTTCAGTGTTCACCTTTCAGCCTTTCCATCCTAAGCTCTGTATTTTGAAACGAGATGACTGCATTTTATTACCTTTGTAAGTGGAAAACAACAGTATATGTTCTCTGCTCACTAGAAAAGGCCTGAACTGTCTTGGTTTGAACTTTAAAATAAAGGTCAGACTTGAGGCAGGCACAAATTCTTGCATGTGTCAGCCCAAAAGGTGAAAGCTTTAGGAAGTTATGAGCAACCGCAAATGAAGCAGTTTCAGATTGCACTCGAAACTGGAACAGCTGTTGTTCCTGGTGTTCAGAGGGTGACTTTCAGAGTTTTAATGCTAAAGATTATATAAGTTACGTTCAGGGAGAACTCAAAAATAGAGAGTAGTCACTGAGGCAGAGAGAAAATTGGTTTGGATGGTGCGTGGTAGAAAAGGAACAGCCTTTATGTTAATGGCATGGGGATAAGATTGTGGGAAAGCCCAGATGTCGTGGTGGGTGTAAGAAAAGGGAACAGGGAGAAGACAAAAGAGACCAGGGGAGTCTAGGGGAATTTCTGAGAAAGGATTTTCCAGCGCCTCCTTGCAAGTGAAAATTAATTGTTTTGGGACTGGAATTCACAGCTCTGTATCGCAGGGACTTAGCGAGGTTGGTGGATTACCTCGCTCTGTGGTCTCAAAATGCTCTGACAGGTTCATGTGTGTCAGGCAAACATTATGGTAATTTTAGTGCTTTAAGGGCTCTACAGGAGTACATAAATACCACCTAAGCCATCCAGCTGAATTTAAAACTTAATTACTGCCCCACTTAATAATATTCTCCCCCCACTACTGCTTTAGAGGATCATAGGGTTAAAAGAAATCATTAATCTTCCTTAATGAAGCTATTTTCTAGCAGGAGACAGAATGTCTTGCCCCTGTGGATTCTGAGATGGAGTTTTTATGAGTGTTATGAATGGGGAAGTGGGGAGCAAGCGCTAGAGGAAAAGCAGTGCAGAAAAGGGCATAGGACCCAAAATGCCGGCAGTGGGAGGACCCCCCGACTCGCAGGCCCTTGCTGAGTTTAGCTAAAAGGAATGCAATAGTCATGGGGGAAGAGGAGTGAGCCCTATTAAAAACAGACTGAGTTGGCTGTATAACAGTGTTCCCACCACAACTACTAATTATTGGAATACCAGTAATTGCCAAAGCTTTTATATAACCGAGACAAGCTCTCTTGAAAACTGTGATTGAAATTGTGCATCTCAAGAGAAATCTAAAGCAGAATGGTGGTGGCAGAGTTTGGGTCTCTGGTTTTAACTGTCAAGGCTGATCCATGTCCTCAAAGCTGCTTTTCCTGGGACAGTACTGCCTTATAGTACAATTAAATTGCATGCAAACGTTTCAAAATCTCCGTGACCGTCCCAGTGCAAATCCCTCCTTTTGCATGCATGAAAGAGAAAGACATGCCCCTTAAAACAGTGCAAGGTTTAGTCCTCTCCTAGTCCACGGCTCCTGCGGTACCCGCTGCATTGAGCCCCATTGCCTGCCTCGTGCCAGCGCCAGTTGAGGAGGCAACGATGGCCTTTGCTGTTCTCCAGCTTGTCTCTGTTTGACGATCCCCTCGGTGGAGATACTGAAGTGCTTTTGTCTCTCTGTTTCTTGTGTGCATTCCTGGCTGCAGAAGATGCTGGACGAGTGCCAGGACAGGCGGAGCTGCCAGTTTCTCGTCAATAACCGGCTGTTTGGTGCAGATCCATGCCCTGGAACCGGCAAGTACCTCATTGTATGGTACAAGTGCAGGCCAAGTAAGTATCTCGCTATCGAATCTGTTTGCTCTGGTGAGACCAAAGCATTTTCATCCTTAATGCTCATCAGAGAGGCCTCCTAGGACTCTTTGTCCCCTTCTACCTTTATTTTCGGCGTAACATAACCCCCTGGGTGCGGAGCATTTCCCCTCTCCGCCTCGCTTGCTGCCTTGCTGGGATGCTACTGCCCCATCTCCTTCCTCCTCGCCGGCAGCCCAAGTTGCAGATTGTTTTTGCAGGTGCCAGCGAAAGCCTTTGCCAATGCTGAGCTCACGCTGTCGGCGGTGGGTGGGCTGCTTCTGCTCCCATCTGCAGCTGCCCTCCTGTCCCGGGGGGCTAGTGGGACTTGTCCCCGCTCTGCCTGCCCCTCCAGAGGGAGCGGGAGCTCTTTGGGTAGGCAAAGACTTCAGACCTGGGTGCCTAAGGCAGGCACTGAAGATGGTGCTGCAACGGGAAGCTCACCTGCCCACGCCGTGCCATAAGCCAGTTTTTAATGGCTTCCAGATCAGGCTGGGAAGTGTTAACCTGTGTTTTGCGTGATCTCATTAGCTGTGTTTAAATTAAATGGGGCTGGCGCCTGGATACTGGGGAGTGCAATCATGCATGCTGCAGAGGAGTGAGCCTGGTGCGGCTTTGGCCCAGGACAACCAACACCCTCTTGGCCAATTCCTGGCCCCACTGGGGTAGTCAGCACAGCCTGGGCTCTGTGCTCCATCAGAGCTTTGGAAACAGACACTAGTTTGGAGATGGATAGGGTTTGATGGTGGCCAAACTGTGCCAACTGATTTCAGCTTGAGAACAGGACCTGACTCTTATTTGAATTAATAGTCTGGACGTGGCATATCAGACCATCCTAATCCCAAACTCTTTAGATGACATAACCAACATGGTTCCAGCATCACATCAGCAAAATTTTGGGGGAAAAATTAAAAAAAAAGTTTGCACAGGGAAGAAAAACATCTGATTTCAGAAAAGGTTTGCAACAAAAGCAGAAATATTCAGACTCTGTCAGCAGCACAGAAGATGACTTTTTGCCCCAGCATGCAGAGACCTGTGCTAATGAAGTGCAGGGATCTGGCAAGATCTGTGAGGAATTCAAGTGAAAAGGAGGTAACGAAGCACCTGCATCTGTTGTGGGGTTTTCACGAGTGGTTGTAACTTCCCTTGTTGGGTGAGAAGTGCATCTCTGAGAGGGGGGTGATTAGCTGGGTGTTCTGACAGATCCTCCTGAACCTGCAGGTTTTGCATCAAAGCTTGCTTGAAAAATCTAACTATTGAGGCCTGTGCTGAACTTCTGAAGGTACTTGAGGATCCCATCTGTGCATAAATATTTATGGCTTGGCATTCTTTGCTAATTACAGATATGCTAGAAAAGAAGAAGTTTGCATGTGTGCTGGGTAGGTGATTATCCTGAAAGAGAGCAGGGGAAGCTGCTTGAAAACATTTCCCCAAGACATTTTTCAGGCAGCTCCAACTTTGCAGGGTGAAACAGGGTAACCTGACACAAATTGTTGTTTCTTAGTCACTGGGCAAACTTTTAATGAGAACCCACTGGATTAATAGCAAGATTTGAAATATGTGAGGATTAGCTTTGCACAGAGATACCAGGACATGGTCAACTTTTCCTTGATGATTCAAAATGTTAATTTTGAGTCTCGCAAATGGAATCTCATGCTTGTGTGAGTTTGATAAGCCTTTCCATCTTTCTGTAGGGAGAAGTTTAATGGGGGGACTGAAGAAAGATGGATCCATAGAATGCAAAATGCAGGACCATGATGAATTTTGGTGGGCTTTTTGGGTTATTGAGTATTTGAGTATTGTTTATGAGCTGTAAATGAATATATGTTTAAGAGCTAATTCCAAAAGCTGTGGTCCTATGAAGTGTTGACCTGCTCCAGAAAGTCTGAGCATACATAATTATAACTGAAGAGCACCAGAGAGTCCTTGTCGAGGGCTCACTGCCTGGCACATGGTTCAATCCATAACTTTATCAAAAGACAAATGCAAATTTTGGGTTCTGTTCCTGAATTTGTCCTTCTTAACAGTAGACATGACAGAATTACTTTAATAAGAAGCTATTTAAGGTCTGAATTGTCCTCTAGAGACATCTATTTCTTTCCTTTGCTTACTGAGGGAGCCTGATGTGACCATGCTACTGAAGTAGGTGCCTTGGTTAAGTGCCTACCTAGATAGAATGAATTCCTGTATATGAGTATGAGAGGCGCTTTGGGAAGTGGCCTGCATAGTTTGGACAGGACATCTTTAACATAAAATAAGGATACCCAAGCCTTCCCACTCTCAGAGTCATGCTGGAGCCTTAAAAGGCCCCTGACTAGAGGTAGTTATCTAAAAAGAAAGACTTCCTTGAAAGAAAGCAAAACTGAAGTCAGTGGCATTTACTTGTACCTTTGCTGAAGAATAACTAGATGGTGCAGTCATCCCCTCCAGCCACTGTCACTGCAGTTATGCCTCTCTGACATTACGTTGCATTTGAAATCTAGTGGTTTCGATGCTCGCTGGCTGTATGGGGTTCACTCACAAGGCAAGGTGCTATTTTGGTTTCTCATGGGCAGAATTTCAAGGAGATGGAGGACAGTAAATCATGTTGAAACTGAAAGGCCCAGATTTTCCAAATGGTGGGGCTCTGGGGAGCAGGGTAATGGGGAGGATCTCTACTGCACCAATTGCTCTGAGACTGCTTTCGCTGGAAGCAGGGAAGACTTGTGCAGAGGTGTTATGGTTCACCTCCTCTAGAAATTCAAAGAAATAGTTCAGAGGAGTGCGTGCTTAACTAGAAGCAGTGAGAAATTCAATGGCTTGTGTGTTTTTTGTCTTGTGCTAATCATGGTCCCCTCTGATCCAATGGATGGATGTGGGGTCTAGTGGACACTCATCTTGCATGTACAGGACTCAGATATGTTCATGGGACTGCTTTTAAATGTCAGGCGTTTGGCAGCCCTAATATTCTCTGTGCCTGTAAATAAATACATTATGTATGTGTGTACATCTAATTTTAAGGTATAGGGTGTTTAAGGAGATCAGAAATAATCAATAACATGCTCTATTCTGTCTCAGTTTGGGGCAAGTGAGACTTATTATTGCTGCTATGTGATTTGAGGGCCAAGGTTCATCAAAGCGTATAGAGACTTAACTTTTATTTTATTTGCCCATAGCATGTGGGTCTTAGTTTCTAATATGCACCAACCTTTGTGCAGATGTTCAAAAGCACAGTACAGGTCTCAGCAGAGCACAGCTATGACTTGTGCTCCTAAACTTGGAGGTGCCTCAGTAAATCATCCTGCTATTTGCAGTCTGAGTAGAGAGTCCCCACAAGATTGTTGGATGTCAAGGTTGGGACATGTTGCTGTAGCAGTGAAACCTGAAGTTGTTCTCTGCTAGCGTAGATGTAGACTGGCATTTAGTACTGGCCGGGGATGGTTTCCAGTGGGAAGTCTGGATATGGCCACCCCGTTTTAGAGGCTAAAAAAGTTGATGAGAATGGCTGAGGGCTGTCCCTTGCCAGTTGGCCTCAGCACCAGAGAACTGGCACATTTAATTGATCAGGGCCGGTGTAGCCTGAGATCGACACCCAAAGCACACTGAATCCTAGGATCAAGCCCTGAACACACAGAGAACTTCAATCTCTGGGGTACCTTTCAGGAACGTTAAAAAATTGCACACAAATCCAATTATTTCTCTGGTAACATGCTGATTTGATTTAGACCTATTAAGTCTAATTACTGGGTAAGCTGCAGGAACATATAATTAGAGGGAATTGACATACTATTTAATTGGTCTAACATGAATTCCCTCTAACTGAAATATGGATTCACCAATGTTATTCAAACAATTCAGTGTTTGTTCATCCCCCTTACTTCAGAGACGGAGAACCGTGTAAGATCGTGTGTTATTGTAAGCTAGGAAATATTTGCTCTATGTGCCAGACTTTCTGGAGGGGCTGCAAAGTCTAATCCTGGCTGGGAACAGGATCTGTGGGGCTGCCCAAATCATGCTGAAGAAATAACTTCACAGCTCTGCCCCCCAGCAATACCAGTGCCTGTTCGCCCATGGCGACTTTTTGGTTGTTTGGTTATTTTTTTGGCTTTGTTATTTCAAAAGTGCCAATGCTCCTGAACAAAATGGGGACATAAGCGCTTGCCTGTCTCTGCAAAGGGATTACTTAGGATGAGATGTGTTGCCTGAGTGGGCATTCACTGGCAGGGCTGTTGAGAAAGGAGAGGGCTCCTACGTTGATTGTGTGGCTTCATCCATGAGTCCCCCATGTAGTGCCTTTCTCTTGTCTCCTCCTCTGCCATTGCTATGCTGTCCTGGATGCACTGTCCCCTTCTCAGCTCTGAATGCCCTGAGCTGCAGCCTCCTGTAATGCTATAGTGATATTTTCCCTCTTTCCTATCAGGCAGTTGCTAATTTAGCCTAGGACTTCAAGGATTCCGGGAGAGATAATATCCATACAGTGGTATTTTTTTAAAAATTATTATTATTTTTATGTAATTTTAAAATGCAGGGTGGAACAGTTGGATGTGATAATTGGAGGCTGGCAGGTGTGAAGTCTCCCTGTATTAATCATTGCAGCGATGTAACAAAGTGTAAATCCAAACTTTGCTGCTCTCCCTTCTATTCACAAACGTAAGCCTAAAACCTTTGAAGTTTCAGAAAGCCTGGATTGTGACCTGGGCTCCAATTGCAGCTCAAATCCCTCTGTAACAATACAAAAACTTATTTGTGAAAGGCAGATCAAGACTCCGAGAAATGCATCTGGGAAGGAAACTTGCATTTGTTGGCAAAGGGTGAAGTGCCAAAAGTTTGTATGTGAGTAGAAGGGGGAAAGAGGGTGGGGGACGTCACTTTGTTCTAGTTCAGAACCTGTAGCTTTGATTTATGGGAAAACTTTTGTGCTGAGAATCAACCTGGATGCATGTTTTGAAGAGAGCAGGCAGTCATTCTCTCCACCATAGATTTAATTCTAATCTAAGAGGCCCAGTTAATTCTTGTGAAATGTCAAAGACTTTTTTTCAAACATGGGAATGCCCGTCCTGATGTCCCTGCCAAAATCTTACTCAGGTAACTTTATTTTTCTTAACAGCCCTAGGTAATTTTAATTAGAGAGCAACTGAATTTAAAATCAATTAGGAATTAATTCCAATTAGATCATCTGCTGATAAAAATGGCATCTTAAAATTTGCACTTTCTGTCAGATTAGTGATGGAGCTGCCATGCTGTGTCCCAGGAGTGTCTGCCTTTTGGTAAGGATGTGTGATTTTTTTTGCCAGTGGTACTTCAAAACCTGTAAAACCAGCAGAATACCATTACTTGTGGCAGAGCTTTCCCAGCTATCAAAGAACTGCGGAGTCATCCTCTGTGTTGGCGGTTCCCAGTTGCTGGTGAATGTGGAGCTGTCTTATGTCTCTTGGGGAGTTGGACAGATCTGCTCACCAGATTTCAGTTGGATTGGCTGAAAATTATGGAAAGGACATTTTGGAAGGACTGCTTAGGCTTGCAGTGAATGCATCTTGTTCACCTTTTAATTTCCTTACAATCAATTCCTTCAATGTGGAATCTAGTATGGGCTTTGCCATTGAATTTGCTGGGCTGAGGATTACACCTTTTCTGTTAAATTCAGTGAATGTAGCATGAAAAGCCTGGTCTCATCACACATCCTCAAGGCTTTCACTCCCTAGGCAGAATTTGCAAAATGCTGTGAGCAAGAGTGGAGGGCTATGAAGAGAACAGAGTTTTTGTAGAAATTTCAGATGAGAGCAAAGAGGGACCTAAATGTATTCCTGGTCCCTTTAACACTGATGATTGATTTTAGTGCTGGGATAGATTGGTAATTCAGTAGTTATCAACCCTTTCAGAAAAACATTAATCTCCTTTGTAAGACAGGTTTATTGGTGGCAGGAGAAGTTCACTGTATTGTTCACCACATTGCTTTTTGGTGGGCCAGGCTTTCCAAAGCAGCGCAGTGGAGTGAGGGCTGTTTAATGGGCACATCCTTCTGGCCCAGCCACCGAGGCAACAGAATAAACCTTTTACCTCCTGCATTCATCAGCTTGCTCTTGCTTATCTGTATTATTTCAAAACTGTTAAGGTGATTCAGGGAGTGGAAATTTATAAGGGCAATAAAACCACAGGCAGCAAATGCTGTGGTGATGAAAAGGTGTAAATAAAGGAACGTTATAAATAACAGAGGACAGATCCATCAGCCTATAATCGGGGTCAGAGAAACTTTAATGCTAACAATTAATATTGTTTTAAGCCATTGATGCACAGAGATTTTCAGGTGCTGTCAAATAGCCCTATCTGTGTAGCACACTAATCACTTGACTGTCAGGAGCAGGATTAAGAGGAACGCGTGATTTCATTGTCAGCGAATGCAGAGATTATTGTCAGCCCCTGCCCCCATGGAGAAGAAAACTGCTGCTGACCTGGGAAAGTTTAAAAAAAAGTAATAAAAAAAGCAAAACCTCCTGGTTTTCTTTCAAACCTCATCAGTCAGCCCTGAGTGGCATAATAAGGAGCCAGGGAAGACCAGGGTGCTTCCTATTGATGTAGGTGGAAAGATTCCCTTTCCTGGATCAGGTCTCCAGTATCCAGATGTGAACTATTAAAAAAGACAAATTCTCAAATCTGCCTAAATTGTATAAATCATAGAACTGTGACTTTTATAGATCCCCTTTGTCCATTGGCATTTAAGTTTTCTGTGGGGTCCTAGGAAAAAAACAAGGGTAAAAAGAACATTTTAAGCCATGAATTTTTATTGAGGGACAAGGAAAGGATACACCGCAGTCTTTCTGTGCAGGGACAGGTGAGTCAATAGCATTGCCAGAAGGAACTGGGAGCCTTTGCCCTCACCTACTTGAGGAGATCCAGCCCATCCTCAGGCATTGTGGGCACTGGTGGTACCTTTCTGTGCTGCTGCTGAAGGCTGCGTTGTGGATGGTGCCTCAGGTGTCGTGAACGGCTTTGGCTGCTGCCAGAGACAAAGTGATCTGGGAGCCTTCTCCCCAGAAGAGCAAGGGGGTATCCCTGGGACAATTAGCCAGAATAAACACAAGGAAACCAAGTTTTTTAAACTGAAACCCATAAATCTAAATCTCAGCACAGTCCTACTGTGGTAGATGTTTGTGAGCTCTGAATGATAGATTTCGAGTTTTTCTGGCATACTGGTGAAGAACCGTGAGAGGAAAAGCATGTCCCAGAAACAATATGCTTATAAACCAAATTGAGATGCTGCAAAGGTTTACTTTTGTGAAAGTTTGGATCTGTTATATTAAATCCACAGTTTAAACCATGCGTGTAGGCCTCACAGAACAGGGAAGTAAATTTATACAGTACTTCTGCAGGAGGTCCTGTATATGGATGTATTCAAGACAGAAAATATAGATCAGTTGCTCTCCTCAAATAAATGTCTCTTGGAAAAAAAACAGTGAAGAGTAAATCTTCTCTGGGGTAGAGGTATGGTAATGAACTCTTTCCAATACTATGGATTTCTTCCGTATTTTTTCAATATCACTCCAACATTTGGTTTTCAAATTATACATTTTAAGAACAGGTATCTCCTGGTATTTTCAGCTTTTCATCATAGTAATGGTGCATCAAGATCTTCTCGGTTACACACTTATTTTTCTGACTACTTAAAAGGCACTGGAGGTTGTCACCTAATCATGTCTCTGGGAACTGTGACTTCCAAAGCATCTGTGATGAATTTGGGAGATTTTGTAACTGTATTTCTTCCAGCTACATTTCTTCTTCTCAGGCAAAGCCATTGAGAGAATACTGTGTGTTTAATTATTTAGGACAGTAGTGAACTAGCTTTTAATCTAGTAGGCCTCATTTTCCCATATTTTATGCTCTAGGCAGCCCCATGGATTATATGTAAAAGTATCAATCAGGTATCCTTTTAATGTTCCTGTGTCAGAATTATCATTGCCATCCTTTTAACATTTGAAGAAGACCATTTTAATGATATAAGACTAAATTCTCCTTTTCAGCTATTTTAATAATAACTTTAAGTAGCATTACTCCAGCTTTACACCATCACTGGAAGAGAAGAAAAACAGTGCCATGAGCAGTGGTACTAATGAAGTCTTTTTCCTTACATATTCAAGTAATTTTTTTCTTAGTGCATCCCTCCCATCATTTTATTGCAGTAACAGAGGTTTTCACCATGCTTCCTATGTTGCCTCCTATGGTGTAGCTAGTCCATATTTATATCCATGCTAATCGGCCAGATATTACATCCATGCTGGTTGGTCGGTGGGACAGTGCACCAATTACAACCAGCTTTGACACTGATTTGGCTTTCTTCTGTAATTGGCTCCCAGTTCTTAAAAAATGTATAGGGACTTAACTACATTTGTCTTCTCAACATTTCTGACAAATTTCACTGAAATTTAGCCAGCAGGTTCTCAGGTCCTTGGAAGGAGGACTAGTAAATGGTGAGGCAGAGGCTCCGGCAGCAGAACACCAGTAAGTCACAGCTGCTTCAGAAGATCAGCCCAAATTCATTAATGGAAGAAGTAAGACGAGGATTAAATTTATCCAGGGCTCCCAAGTGTTTTGTTTAACTCTCATCTCGCAGTCTAACATAGATATTTCAATATTGTTCCCTTTTTCCTCCTTAGATAACCATATACCTGTTTGCCCAACAGGAAAGTGCAGCTAGGTGCATCTGAACTCTACTTTGGAAATGAAATGTAGCAGTTAATTTGCAGCACTGCCAGCCTTTTCACAGCAGAATATAAAAAGACAACTACTTCAGACTAATGAAAGTGACAGTGGGGAAAGGCGCCTTTTAAACATTGCAAATTGTATGGGTGCATCAGGAGCGTAATTTTAAAGGAATCTGACAAGGTCATTTGCAAAGAACAATCTTCTTACTTGTTGAAATTGTTTCAGTCCTCCAAAAGTTGGCACTCTTGAGTTTTCAGGGTACTCCTGAAGTTGGCAAACTGCCTCTTTGATATAGCTCTGGACTGTCATCAGAGCTGTATCTTTCAGAGTTTCAGATTAGCTTCTGCAGAAGTAAGCAGTGTGCTCCATGCCATCGAGGGTAGCAAACTTCAATTTTTAAAAGTTAAATTACAGCATCTTCACAGAAAATTTCTCAAGGGAAAATGGAACTGAAATAATGTTGAAAGATATTTCTGTGCAAATGTATGAATTTGCGACATTCTCACTTTTTAATGCTCTGAATTAAAGGGGACAATCCTTTTTAGATCCTGGCTGTTGAAATGAGGGAATGACCAGGTAGCCCACAGCTTAAGTGCTTCTGGGAGAGTCAGAGGATAAGCTGTACTTGAGGACTCTGGAGACCTTTGCTGTCCTGGAAAGGCTTCCTCCACCCAATCCTGCCTAAAGGAATGCTGACTTGATTGATATGGATTTATTCAAATCCTGAGATGAACAGAAAGTTCTCTTTAGTAGCAGGTTCATGTGGGTGAGGAGGAAGCTCTGGAACTCAGGATATGAGGTGCGTGTCATAAGTGAAAGGAAATTGGAAGAAAACAAAAGGCAAGGAGCCATAGCAAGGGCACTGGTCTAAAGAGTAGGCATTTGCCACTGTGGGGAATTTCTGATCTATGTTGACTTATTTGCATTCAGGGACTTGGAGGCCAGAATCTGCTTATATCTTCCGAAGTGTAAAAGAGGATGCAAAACTCAGACAAGAAATGCTTGCTTGAAATGAAAAGTAAGTAATACATGAACATAGAAATAGGAGTGTGGGGAAAAGGTTTGAAGCGGAGCACCAACTGGAAAATATCCTTTTAGTCCAATTACCTTCTTCACAGAAGACTGTAGGAGTCAGTGAAAGGTGTTCAAGGCACCTTTGCTCTGTCTGCTTTGAGATGTACTTAGATCTACATGCACTCAAAAAAATTCTCTATATCTTACAGAAGGTACTGGGAATTAGCTGATTATGGGGGAAAATAAAAGTATGTAAAAATGAGGGTCACAGGTTACAAGGAAGGGTACTGGATGGGTACCTCCAAGATGAGCTGTTCATGGGCAGTCCTGTTGCACAGGCACTGTTGTTCGAGGATGCTGCTTAGAGGTGTCTGTCTTAGTGTTTAATAAGTTTCCTGTCTTGGAGACTCATCTTCCTAGTTCCCCCAGAAGAGATAGTAACAGGTACTCACTATACTCATCTCTCGCATGATTAACAGAATCACTGGAACAGGTTGCCCAAGCAAGTCATGGAGCCTCAATCCTTGGAGGTGTTAAAAACTCAAATGGACATGGCCTTCAGCAACCTGCTGGTCTAGTTGACGCTGGTATGAACATGGGGCCTAGACAGTCTCCAGAGGTGCCTCCTGTCCTCTGTGACTCTGTGAATTATGGTCTGGAGTGACTACAACCACAGTAGAGAGTTAACATATCCATGGTTAACCCCTATTTTGACTTTTCTCTTTAGGCTGACACAAAAAATTGCTATGTGGTGACTTTCGCAATGTAAGTATTCTGCCTAGACGTGTGCTGAAATGAGCAAAATCTCACCACGTGATGACTTCCAGTGTCCATAAAAGTTTGTTGAATTCTAACTTGTGACAAAAAGGTTGCATATTCCACTTGTGCCATCTGGCCCAGTGTGCATCTCAGCTCTTCAATATTGCAACCAATCCGTATCTGATAGATGCAGTAGGAGATGTAGGTAGGAAGAGTGACACGGAGCATTGGAGATGTATCCGCCATTAACACAGTTCTTCTGGAGAGAGTGGCTGAGTGAGAAAGGGAGTTGTCCCTATGCCCTTTTTCACAGACCAACACTAACCACCACCCAATAGTTAAACACATTCATTTATCAGTTAAAGGAAAATAGGTGTGGTGGAATGGCTGGATATAAGAAAAAGTTACGAATTTCAAGGCAAGAAATATCCTTTGTTTTGGGTGGTATGCAGTGGAAATGCTAACAAAGCTAGGATGACAGTGAGCAAGGCAAAAATTGGGCTAAAGAGAAGTTACTGGCTAACATGGAGTGCAGTTCAGTTCTGAAGTGGCATCTTGGGTGCAGTCTCATTAATTTAACAGTTATAAGCTAGGTAAGATAGTCTTCTATTGGAAACAATCCTGACCTGATAAGGAAGTGGGCCAACCCATTTCTGTTTCCTACAAAATATCTTTCTTTGCTCAGATCCCCGATTCTAAGATTTAAATCCTTTAGGATTTTGTGAGGAAGACAGATTTATCTTTACATGTATTTCCAGCTCTTTGATCTGGGAAATAGGTTCAACTATTATGCACTGATTACGTGAAGCATGCATATTTTAATTAGCAAAATTTCATAAATTTTTCCACAAGTTCTGTTGAAAAATGTAGTTTTAGGCAAGGTAGAGGTCTGGCATTAATGCATTCCATCACTTTGTTAGACACAAAATCTTTTTAGGAGCTTCTATCTCTAAGGTCTTGCAGAGATTGAGCCAACTGACATTTAGTTTTGAGCTTCCCAATCAAGATCATTCAGAAAATTGTCACGGACCATAGGACAAAATGTTATTAAGACACTGGGTAAATGTATTTACTACAGGTAAATACTTTAATATTCTTGTACACATCCTGCAATTACAAAGGGTCTTCTTGTTCACTTTACTGTTTGAGAGAGCCAATTTTTCCATTAGAAACATTTATAATTGTTTTCCCTTAATTGTTCTGGCTATGTTATAATCATGTCATATAATGACCTTTAAAAACGTGTCTAGAAAAGCCTGCAGCTGTTCCTTCCTTGGTTTCTCTCTACTGAGTTATATTTAAGCCAGTGTCTCTGAAAACAGGCAGTAATAAAAGGGATATTATCCTTAGCAAATATCTTAATCATGGTAAATCTCTGTTGCCCTACAAATGACTGCATGGGGGATTAGAGTTGAGTAAGCCATTTGCTGAATATCACTGCCACCTTTCCTAGGCCATTTAAGTATGTTTAATTTTTCAGGGTGAAACGTGAAACCCACTAATACAAATGTTTGCATTTGGACTGAATTATATCCAGACTGTAACAGTTATAGCAGGCTTAGGACCAGATTGTGACTGATCTGTAGGAGGCCAGTTCTTCTTGGGAGAGTGAGAGAGAAAAATGCAGATTCGTTCCCGGTCCCAGCTCTCTTATTTCACGCTGCCTCAGTTCTTTTCAATATTTATATAAGGCTATTATGGGTTGAAGTACCAGTAAATATATGGATGATGCTTAGCTCTATTTTTTTAATATCAGTCACAGTCCTTACCATCATCCAATGCCTGGGAGCCATCAGTGTCTGGATGAAAGACAGCTGGCTTTGGTTCATCCTGGCTAAGATGAAGGTGGCAATGCTATGAAACAGAAAATACTTCCAGGGACTTGTGTCCCCTGTAACATCACTTTCTATCTATTTATCCAGATTTCTATCAGGTTGCCCAGAAACACTGAGAATATGTGTTCTCCAGTGATCAAGCTTAAGGGAACCTTTTGGGAGTCTGAAATACTACTGCATATTTCATCCTTTTTTTTTCTTCTTTTTTTCTTCCTTTTAAGAAAGAAGTGTCTTCTATCTGTGCCAGCCCAGGGCACTGCAGCCCTAACCAGTTTGGACGCAGCCAGACCCTTGGGAACTGGCAGCTCCAATAGGTGTTTCCTAGGGCAGAATTTAGTGACCATGAGGCGGCATCTGTTTCAGGTGGCACAGCCCTCTTACTCTGCACTGCAGTGTGCCAGGAGCACATCACCCATAAGCTCCACTGGTTCCCAAGGAGTGTACACTCAGGTTCACCTCCCTGGTCTAATATCTCAAGCCGTCCCTCAGGCAGCTTCCCCCATAAGCCCTGAACATGACTTCCCAGAGCGGCTACAAGTGTAAGAACTTCAAATGTGAGAGCAGAGTTTTGTTGTTGACTGTCTCATGACTGTTGGACTGACTTTCAGAAAAGATGTGAGTGCCTGTGCATCCCAGTGTCTTCCAGGCTAAATGCAACACTCGCTGTGTTTAAATCCCAGTCAAGCTTCCAAATTACAAGCTCTCACTTTGAATGGTCAACAGAATTTAATAAATATTCTAAGGACCTTAAATGGGTCCACAGGACATGTGGTTAAGCAATCAGTTATACTTGTTAATTGGGAGATGTAGCTAGTAATAACGAAATCAGAAGAGGAAATTGGGTTAGTGCCTTGTAAGAAATAAGACCTTCGCAGAGGACCCTGGCACTCACTCGTTAGAGACTTCAAAACCGATCTTTTTCTAAAGTTAATCAATTATTTCATATTTCAACCACGTCAGCTAGTCACAAGTACTCTCCCATTCCATGATATTGGTTTAACATTAACTATGTATAGCTTGTCCTATTACAGAGTTTTGTGCCATTGTACTTTTAGCTTGAATCCATGTGTTTGGTTTTTTTTTCCTAAGGAAAAGAAGTCTGTTAAGTCAATAAAGTTCTATTATACTCTGTTAGGCTTTACACTCTATAGCCAGGGTAAAGCTTTGATCCCATTTCCCTCACAGAAGAAACAAAAATCCTATGGGAGACAATTATAGGTGAAGATGATAACACTTTTTACGTTCAGTGTATTATTCAGATGCCTTCATGGTGATTGTGGATGAAATACCTACATAGATAAAAAAATGATTGATTCTTCACAGCTGTATGAGGTTCCTCTCTCCCTACATACTCTGATGTTGAAAACAGCTGGTATTCCTGATTCCTGTCACTATTCTACACACTCAGCTGGTCATGGGTTTATCCCTATAGGTATTGCTGAAGAAGGATGCGTGTTCTTCACACAGATTCTCCCATGAATGAGTTAGGTCTTAATTCTGTCTTCATCTACAGGGATGGATGAGAAAGTATTTTCCTATTCAAAAAATACTTTAGAGGTTTGAAAGTTTCCCTGTAGTGGGATAAAATCTAGGATCTTTCAGAGATTTTTGTAAAAAGTCTGCAGAGCAAGAAGGAAGATTACATACTGGAATAGTGTCTAGGGTTAAGATTGTCACCTGGGCTGTGAGGGTGCTCTGATCACCAAGTAATAGGCTATTTTCCTTGTTGAGCATGAGGAGTTGTTTGTTCTCAGACATTTCTTTTAAATCAGCATGTGCCTGTTTTGGTGTAATACGTGTTTTGTCCATGGAGTTTCTTCTGAAAAAAATCTAATCTAATGTAGAAATTTGCCCTGCTCTGAGCATGGGTTCAACCAGATGACCTCCTGAGGAGCCTTCCAACCTAAATTCTTCTATAATTCAACTTTGGTGGAAAATTCCTCTCCATCTTGAATAAAGAAAAATGATTCTTGAAGCTATAGTTACAATACAGTCAAAAATGTCACATTAAGTGCTAGCTGCCATGGTGTAAAGACTTAAGTATTAAACTATGAAGTAATTATTAGTAGTGTTCTCAGTTACTGAGTAGTTTGATGCGTATGGACTTCGCATAAGTTCTTGTGTGTGTGTGATATTAGGCATAGAGAACCAGTGACAGGGAGAGATGAAGGTCATGTCTATGCTAGTAAGTAATACAGGGCCAGGGGCAGCCCCAGGCACTGGCTGATGTTTATCATCTACACTGTTTGTTTGTGAGTGTGCTCTATGGCACAATTTTGAGCTGGTACAACGAGGAGCATTTCAGAAGAAACGACTGATCATGCTTGGGAGGTTACCGTGGGTCAGGGACCCTTCCCATTAAGCAATTTGGATGCTGTTGTGGCTACATTTCTAACTGTAAATAACATAATCAAGTGGAAGGTCACTCTACAGAGGCTGGGGAGGTTGAGGTTGTATTCCTGGGTGTGCCCTGGGTTGGCTGGGGTGACTGTAGACATGCCACTTCAGTTTTCTTAGTCTCTTTCTTTCACACTTGTAGATGTCTAGCTGTAAAGACCCAGCTCTTCCAAATAGTGTTTGTCTTCTGTGGTCTGTTGGCAGACATACATGGGGAGGGCCTGTTCTAGGTTGGGACCTCTAGAGGTTCCCATAATACAAATAATAACAGTAAAGAGAAGGGAATGACATGTGATTTCTTATGAAATAATTGCCCAGTCTCCTTGACAGATGTAAACTTAGTGACTGTTCTGTATGCACCAGCCTTACAAAAGCAGGAGTGTATTTTGCATTCTTGGACTGACCATCTCAAGAAGGATTTGGGGAGCAGCTTTGCATATCTGTATTTGCAACAGGCAAGAGCAGCTTCCAACATTAAAAAATTTAGTATAGCTCCTATTGAATTTGCAAAGGGAGAGCTGCTGTGAAAAAAAGCTATTGAGCATAATTATGTTTGCATTTGAGCTGCTGTGATGTAGAATAAAGGGCTGATCTGTGGATGAGAAAGGTGCCTAAAGATGGGCTTTTACCTTCCCCTGCCACAGGCTTCTAGTATCACCATGTGGAAATCACTCAACTGCCGTGCCTCACTTATTTGTCTGCAAAATGAAATTATTGGCTATTTACCGGAACTGACATGTGCTAGGTTAAAATATGTTCATTAAATGAGCTGATAATGCCAGAGAGAGCATGCATAATGCGAATGATCAGTGCTACTCTAGCAAATGCAGTCGTAAGGCTGGGATTGTGCTGGCAGCTGATGCGCGCCTCTGGGCATATGCCTAGAATTGCTGCTGCCTCTGACAAGCTCACACCATGGGGAGGTGAGAGGGCTCCCTTCATGCTGAGTGCCCGTCTCTGGATCAGCCGAGTAATTAAGTGTTTGTTTCCTTCCAGATGAATACAAGAGTAAAGTAGCCTGTGAAGATGACAAGCTGAGGCTGAGCTGTAAGAAGAGCATGGTGATAGCCATTTACTCTGCTATCTTTGGAAGGACACAAGGAGGCAGCCTGGAGTGCCCATACCAAAGCCTAGGGATGCCCATGATTGGTAAGCAGCAGAACGGCTTGACAGAGAACGCTGGTCTGGGCAGGGTGATTTCATTTACTGTTGTCATGGTACAGCTGGCACAGATCCTGATTAGGAAAAGCAGGACTGGGACATGCAACCTGCCACGGTGGTGCTCCTGATGTGTGGTACCTTGTTAACCAGTGGTAAGCTTCATCATGAGTGCCAAACTGAGGTTCAGCTAGATGCCCTAACCAAGTTACCAAGCCACAGACCCTTAGCAGATTCATCAGCTTATATGCTTGAAGGTACTCCTTGAATTTCTTGTTCAATTTTCTGTCCTCCTGGTGGTTTATACACTGAATGTCTATCTATAATATGGAGGAGCATATTACTGGTGGATGTTATGGACCATGGACTGTGGCCAAGTCAAGCCTTGACATTGCATTTAAACTTTTACTGAAGTTAAAGCAAAGGGTGAAAATTCAAAAAGCAAGTTGTTAAATTGCATCATGTTACGGTTGACTTACAGTACCTTCTTTACTCTCAGGCTATCACATAGTCTCTTACATTCATGTGTTAAAGAACAATAAATTCAAAAACATTCACTAGAACTGTCTGTTCTTGAGCCAGTGTGAAATGACTTTGAATATTTTAGGCTGTGGCAGAAAGAACAACTGCCTGCAGTGCAAAATGCTGTGGTCAGCATTCCTCATCATCCTTCTCTGCAGAGGTGAGAGGGAATTAACTGGTTTCCCAAAGGAATTGCCTCCAGAAGAGGGAAGGCTTCAGAAGGGCCTGTACGGGGAAGCTTGAGCTGCTGCTATTGCCTATGCTGGTATCTGTTCAGCTGTGTCTGGGGATCTTTGGCTTTGCAGCTGCTAATCCAGTGCCCTTAAGGAGTTAAATGCTGTTCAAATGGAAGCATGTGAAGCGACTGCTTGGAAATATGATACGCAGATGATGGGTGTCAGTAGGAAACGAGGTGGAATCAGGCCAGTCAGGTTATTTGTGCAATGTGGTGAGTGCCTTAGTGGTGTAGCTGTGAAAATCTGAGCACTTGCCCCACAGCTGAGTGGTTCAGGGTCTCCTGCCCAGTCCCATGGTTCAGATGCATGGCAGGAGAGTCACCGTCCTTTAACAAGTTACCTCCTGTCTCCTGAGGTATCCTACGTCCCTGGATGTGCTCCTGCTGTCCCCCAGCTGCCAGGGTGCAGAAGCCAAAACAGATAGTGTAACAGGTTAGCCTAGACCTCTTTCATGTGGTGTTTGGGATGGGCTAAGAGTATTTACGCTGGTTGCTGTGGTGGTTCGTCTTCTGGGTGATAACTTGCCGAGTCATCGAAACTCGATGGGTTTCTAGCGTGCACCTGAGCACACCACTCCTTTGTCCTTGCTGAGAGAGTAGAAACAGACACGTACTGGTGACAAGGTACTAGCATCGGGACCTGCTCTTGAATGTCAGTGTGAAGCAAAACTCTATGTGAATCCAGAGAAGGTAAAGTTTTACTCTTTGCCCAGATGCAAAGTTCTGAAACTTGTACTGGCTGAGAGCAGGGTATGTGGCACTAGAAAATGGGACAGGAGGCCGTGGAGCTAGGAGAGCAAAGCTGTAGCAAAGAGAACAGGCAGTGAGGTGTGACAACAGGGCTGCATGTGCCGTACCCTCTATAGTGCTTGTATGCCCTGTTATTTTCAAACTGGCCTTGTGATCTCTACAAATTGGGATATTTGCCCAACGAAATAAAGTATCAGATCCTAGAGTGTAGCACGCAGTCTGCTGTTGGGATGAGGCAGGGCTTTCCTCCGGTGTCGGCTCTTAGATGAAACCAGTTATGAGAGCAGACTCAGTAAAGACAACGTAATGCCAAGCTAGTAGTGGGAATGCTGAGGTAGCTTTACACTGAAATCCAGTGCAAGGTTTTAAGCCATGAACTGATGTTAAAAATGACTGAGTTGTTGGACAGAAATAAATATGTGCATATTTGGAGTTGCTGGGGTCTCAAGTATCTGTTAAAGTCAGCCTGGTGCTGCTGGGGTGCTGAGGGGGAAGGTATGTCTTGCCTGCATAACAGTAAAGGGAAGTGTCTCTGGGACAGTGGCTGGCTGCGTGCCCTGCAGGGCTGGGGATGAGACGTGAGGCACTCACCAAGGAGAAATGCCTTCCCCAGGTTTTCCCAGGCATTTGGGCACTGTGTGTGTAGGCTGAAAGACAAACAGTATGTATAGCTGTTGATGCTGATGTTCCCCTGCAGGCTGAAATCCTGAGTGGAGGGGGTGTGTGTGTGTGAGCTTAACTAAAAAAATGTGAGTGAGCAGGTGGTCTTTCAACTCACCATGCTCCATCCCTCACATCCCAGCTATATTTGAGAGGGTTTGTCCAGGTCTGCTAGTCTGTTCAGCAACAGCTCGCTGATCCCCTCAGCGTGATGCTGCCAATGCTATGGATAGTCTCTGCTTATTGTGGCCTTCCCTTCATCTGTTTGTGCCAGCGGAATGAACAGGACAGACCTCTAGTGATGCGGGAAAGGGAAGGTGAGTTGGCTGTGGTTATCACTCCTCTCTTGGCCTCACAGGAGAAACCGGTGTAGGATCCATCTACAACCCAAATCAGTGAAAAGCATATTCACACCATGCTTCCCCACAGCATGCTGCAAGAAATAATAGTCCTGCCTACATTTACAGCACCGAAGCGAGGGGGTTGTGCTCCCAGCTGCCACTAGCAATCGTGGGAGCAGCTCGCAGAGTCCCCCAACCTGCTCCAGGAACTGTACTCCTGCCACGGGCCTGCCTAGCCCAGCAGGCAACTCTGTTCCTTCAGGAGCAGGTGAAAACATCACGGCTTATAAATCAAAGCTTTCTCTAGCTAGAGAACATTTCCCTGCATGTTTCCACAGCCCTGCAATACGGGGAGGGCTGCTCTGTGACAGCCTTTGATCCCAGACATTCGCAACGAGCTGATCTTACAAATATGACCGTATGACTCAGACTTCTCAGCAGCATCCAGTTCCCGTAAGGCAGAACCCAGCTATGTTCTGCACATGGAAGATTTATTCTGTTTGAATTTCACAGGACTGATGATTTGTGTCAAGTCTGAGCATTGGCAAAAGGCTTTTTCCTGGGAAGTAGGTCCAGGACAAGTTTGCAGTGATTATTTTTATCCAGGCAACATGAGTTACTTGATGAGTGAAGAACTCGTACTTGCCCCAAAGCTGGGGATGGGTATCTTTTCTTCCTCTCCTAATGAAAAACAGTTCAGAAAATTTTATTCCATTTTTTTCTGTGAACAAAATGCACATTTGGGTTGAATTTAGAAATCTACAGCTCATACAGATGAGGCTTTTAAAGAACTGAGGTCTAAGATGAGGAGGACGGTGGCCTAATGGAACACTCTATATATTTCTGACTCTGCCATAAGGTAAGGGAACAAATAATTTAATTTGTGTTGTTTCTGCCTTGAAAAACAAGACCTTGTACTCTGCAGGAGTGTTGAGGAGATAAAGTCCACTAATGGTGAGTTTCTTGGATTCCGCAGAGACATGAGGTACATTAGGTGCTCAGGTGGAGGGATCTGAGGTATCATGACATTGCAGCCCTTTAACACCTACATAATCCAGCCATCATTGTGCTGCTCCTGGGTGATGTAAAATCCCTAGGTCAGACTTCACACACCATGCCATGCCAGATGCATGCTTTCTCTCTGCCTGATGTCTATACGAATGTGCTTAGCATCTGTGAAGGGAAAGTTATTGTGAAGAACTCCATCCTATCCCTGTCATGTTAAAGAGGAAACCTGCCAGGATCCTCTTTTAACTGGAAACATGCTGAAACTTGTGTCTCTGACCGTAATGGGAAACCCCTGCAAATAGCTAGACCCCTCCTTGAATGCCTTGGGAACTTTGAAAAGCTCCTAAAGGAATTTGACCTTATTTGTAACTCTCTTAAAGTCTCCACTTTGCTGCCAGTGTGTGGAGAGAGAATACACAGAGCACAGGGAGGTCTCTGGGGAAAGGGTTATTCGCAAGCAACAAGCCATTAATATCCTTCAACCCAGTGAGCCCTTTGCCCCTTTATCGTGCTGTTTACAGCTGTCTCTGCCTGCATCTCTGAGTGACTTGCTTATACCAAGAGAAGCCAATTTAAAAAAATGGCCTTTTCCTACTTGTATCTGAGTGCAAGGTAATGATCTAATTAGGAGACTAAGGAGGAAGAACTTGGATGTAAAACAATTACCCTTTTCATCATTTAGTGGAGCGATATCCTTGATCATATTCAGGGCACCTGACATGTTCACATATACTTTTTTATGGTAGCTACTGCCCTGAACCACAGAGAGTGAGGTGGACATGTTCAGCTGACCTCTAACACCAGGATCCAGGTCTCCTTCTCAAGGATCCTGCCTCTCTCCATCACCTATACAACCAGCCCACAGCAATTTAACTCCTCAGCCTGGGTAGAAGGAATCTGGTCTTGGTTTTGAACTCGGTGCAAGACTGTGGGAGCTCTGGCTCCAAAGCCTAGCTTTGGATTGTGGTGTGTGGGTTAAGCTGAGTAGTCTGCTGAGAAGTAAAATGTCCTTGTCACTTAACGTACAAGTTCTCTCCTGTGCCTCTGTAAGGGGAAAATGGATGTGTTTACAAAGCCCTGAGGAAATGCAGATGGTCAGTGGCACTCTCTAACTCATTGGATCTGATAACGAAAGAGCAGAGAAATGAGTTCAGCAAAGGAGCCTGTGCTTTAGGTGCTCATTCCCTGGCATTTTTCATTTTAATGCAGTGGCAGAAGGTGATCCAACCCACTTTGTTTTGATTTCCTCCTCTAAATGCAGATGTATGTATGACTCGAACCAGAGCCTTCACAGTCCCTCATATAAATATTTATTACACCATATAAATAATGGACCCTTCTAGTTTTTTTATCTGTGATCAGATCTAGCATGTGAATAAGTATGAAATACATGCAGTAAAAAAATTCCATGGTACATGTTACTGTTCCTGCCAACACAAGAGCTGGTTTTAAGAGACTGCTGCCCTTCCAGCCGTGCATTTCTGGCTCTCTTCTGCTTCACTATCCGTGACCATTTTCCATCCTACGTTTCCATCAGTACAAGTTTATGGCTGTGCTCTAATCTTGGTCTTAAATGAAATACTTAAAAATAAAAGGCCTCCAAAGTGTGGAGCTGGAGCGGTGAGGGGTAGTAACCTCTGGCACTGATGGGGGAAGCCGTGGGGGACCAGGGTGGCAGGAGGAGACGGGGTATCCGCTGAAATCTGTGCTGATCAGATAATGCCATGTAGCACGGCTGTCCTTTAGGAGATCTGAGTGCTTGTGGCTGAAACGCTCTCGTGCTATGTCCTGATTTCACCATATGGGAGATGACGGCCTTTAAAGTAGCTGTCAGGCTGGGTTGGTGGGATGCGCAGCAGACCTGGGAGGGAGTCAGAGCGCGTCTTTCCTCTATAATGTGCACACCAGGCTTCCAGAGCACCCCTGCCCATAGGTGTGACTCTATGTATGTTTCATTTACGTTCAGCGCAGAAACTACTTTATTATGTGTATAGCTTGTGATTAAGAACATGTTTTTAGAGGCCAATCTCTTTGTATGTAATAAACCCCACAAATATCCAAGTTTGAAGGCTAAATAAATATCAGTTGCTGTTTAATTCACATATAAGACCTTATTAAATTTAAATTGAAATGAAATTCCCAATTAGAACACTACGTTAGTAGGACAAAGCCTGCTTTCAGAAAGTTGTTTTTCAATTTTAGATACTTTGCGTGTTTCACTTTTTGTCTCAAAACACCAGGAGGTAATTAAAATCACTTTACAGCTGTTTCTAGAAAACTCAAACTATTGTTGGATTCCATAGAGTCATAAAAAATGATTTATATGAAGTCATTTTTATATGCACACAATGCTATTTTTTAAAAAACTGAAAAAATCCATTCAAGTTTGCTTCTGGGCAAGATCTGTCTCAAAGCCAAGGTTCAACTTGGCTTTAAAAAAGTTGTTTACAGTGGAGTATGACCCCATGCAGTGGTTGTAAATAAAAATTCTGAAAGTAGTAATTTAAATAACACTAATAGGCTCTGTGATGATATTGGTACAATATTTGAGGAAGTAAAGAGGGTATTTGTATCAGTAGTATCAACTTCTTTAGTAGCTGATCTTATAAAAGATGCCTATTGCCCCACTATTTGTTAAAAGCAAATCCAGAATATAATCCTAATACTAAGAGGGCAGAATTTAAGAGATTTAAATCTATAGGATCTCAATTTATTTCCGTGGAGTTACTGTGAATGAAAACCAGTGTAACTTGTTCAGAACTGATAAAGTTCCTCTTAAAATAATTTGGATGTCACTCAAGAATAGTGCAAAATTACCACAATGGTGAATGCTGAGCCCGAGAAACAAAGGTAATGTGAAACCTGTGAGGTTGCAAGCACGCCGTGCTTTATTTTAGGAACCAAGGGCAAGAAGTGACTTGCAGATTGTGTCAGCTGAGTGGCCTCCTAAAAAAAGTGGGCCAGTCGCACAGCTTCCAAAGTTCAGACCTTGCTTCAGCCTAGCTGTAGGCACTTGCTGAACTATACCCATGTTCAGGAAAATTCTTTTGCTGGGCTGTAATGAATAGGAAGGACACATGCACTCAGGGACTTCACAAAGCAGTAGATACACTGAATGCACTATCCCTATCTTCTAGTGAGTGTAGCTAAAGCTGTTAGCTGCTTTGCTTTTTATCTCGAATGCCTTACAGCCTACAATCAAGTCTTCTCTGCTGCAAATTAAATACAAATTTTACTGTCATTGCCAGACCAAAACTGCTCTGTTCTCTGACACTTCTTGGAGCCAAGTTTGAAGTTGTCCTCAGATTCTCACTTTAGCCCCCAAACCTGCAAAATGTTACTAATTTACTCAACTTCACACACTCGGAATCAGTCTCTGCAAAACTGGAGCCTCATATGTTTTATATGAGTTCTCGTTCCAGATACAGAGGTGATAAGATGATTTGAGTTCACATTAATAAACTGAGTGTTTCTAAATGTAACAATAGCATTTGTAATTAAACCTGCAATTGATCCTTCAGTTGCAGTCTCTAGATGTGATAAGTTTCTTTTAAGATAATTTTCTCTTTTCTGGCCTACTGCTGAAGTTTCCGAAGTTTTATGAAGTGCGTGGTGAGTAATTTTTCACTCTCTTTCATTAAAATGTAGTTTTTAATGTAATGCTGGCCTTCTTTGCACATCCTTCTAATGTTTGGATGTAGATTTCTTTTTTAACCAGCTGTTTTCAGTGACATTGTGCAAGACATAGATGCTATGTCCAGCTGCACCAACGCGAAATTCCCCCCTGCTATTTGTAATAGTGATGATAATTTATATCAGAAACCGAGCTCGACATGATACCAAAGTACCCAACACTGCCAAAGCAAAAATCAAATAGAAAGTCCCTCAAACATAAAACCTCACAGAAGAAGAAACAGCATGCTGGGACTGATGCTGTTGTGGGGGAGGTAGACTCTTCTTGGCCTCAGCATTGACCCATGAGATGTTGGAACATCTCTCTGGCTCTGTTCTGCACAGCATCAGATAGTGCTCTTACCACAGCCGGGGAGCAGGGACCTGGGAAACCAGAGCTAATGTGTGGGCCAAAGCCACAGTGATACTTCCCCACCAGTCCTGACTGCAAACCCTTTTCCACAGCCCAGTGGCTTGTCAAGCAGAAAATCTCCTGAGCCCATGCTTACAGCTCCGAAGTGCTTTAACAGTCTCTTCTAATGAATTAATTTCTTTTATTTCCCTACTTGAAGAGGGTTATCTTGTGCTTGGAACAGATGGACTGTGCAGGTTTTCTGAAGCCCGTTCTGTTCTGACTTCCAAATCATCAGCCTTTTAATTGTTTTGGGTCTCTGCTCCTGAGCTGTCCTCCTTACACATCTACTTCTGCATCTTTTCTTGTTTAAGGGTGGTCTTTTATTTTCGTTGGTTGGTCTTCACATTGGTTGGTCTTAAGGGCTGAGTATCTGTAGTTTGGTTTTCTCCCTTTTGTCTTCCACAGTCCCTGTGGTTCTAAACCCAACTTACTTCTTGTGTCCTCTATAGAGGCTTGTGTGCCATGGCAAGGAAGAGAAATCCAGTGTATTTCTGTTGCTCCCATCTGAAACCCTGTGAAAGCGCTATGCTGATGAAGAAATTACCTCCTCAGGGTGCTTACTGTGGAGAGAAAGTGGACAAAGCCCATCTTTATTAACTGTCTGTCTTCTGCACTGGCTTTTAAAAAGACTATGAAACTTAATGCATGTGGGCTAAGCTGAAAATGCCTGGGATTTGATATACTGCACGTGATGCAGACTGGCTCATCAATACTCTATGAAGACATCCTTCCCAGGCTGCTAGGATAGCTAATTTTGGCTAATGTAGCAGCTGAAGCAGAGGCTTAGACACCTCCAGCAGCTGTCACTTTATGAAGGAGCTGAACTTTGTATCAACCACAGCTAATGGAGCATCTTTAAAATAAATGAAAAACTGTCCAAGAGCACAAGAACTTCCTTCCCTCCTGTTTATGACAGAGATTCTCTTGCAGAATGAGGCGGTTCTGAGTCACTCCTAGGTAAAATGTGAAGGAATTTAGGCAGCTGCCTCACCTGCAAGGTTGGAGTTACTTTCTTCGTGCTTATATCCTTTTTGCCATTCCATCGAAGTTTGCTTTCTCTTTTGGCAGATGTGTAGATAACCACAGCGCTGATTCAGGCATCTGTCAGCTTTCTTTACAGGAACTAAATTTCTCTCCTCTTAGTTAATTGATTCCTGCGTCTTTCATCTTTCATTCTGTCCTCCCTGCTTCATAGCTCTCAGCAAGTAACGTTTCCTGTTTCATTCTCTAGCAAGAAATTGTGCTGCATGTTTTGGAGAAAAATCTTGTCCTCTGCTTGGGAGAAGTTTCTTCCTACAGCTGTCAATTGTTTGTAAATTACTTCCCTCAAGGGAATATTTACCTTAGGTTGTTCCTTTCACCTGCTCCTCAAAAGATAGCAAGAAAAGCTAGGGTTCTGCTGACTGTTTTAATTTGAGAAGTAGGTCTGCTCCTGATGCCTTTACACTGAGCCAAAGTGTGCCATAGAATTAATCTCTTGATCAGGTACCACCAGTCCTGTTCCTGTTCCTCATCACTTACCTCACATGCACTGCTGGAAATGGTATTTTAGGCAGTGATTCTTTTTCTGAAGCCTTTAATTACAGCCAATCATTTGGTCCTTTTGATACTTCAAGGTCTTATACTTTGTTGGCTGAAAAATTAGAATGAGTGCTCCAGTTTTTTTTGCTAAATTCATGGACTCATAGTGCATCCTCTGACGAGTGGGTGGAATTTTCTTCTCGGGTTCTATTTTTCTTTTTTTTTTAAGTGCACATATGTTGATATTGGGGTGTGCTCCATGCCCTGCTGTCTTTCCAGATCCACGGACAGCCTATGGAAAACCACTACCTGACAGCCTTACAGCATGCTAACGTATTCACAAGTTCAGGTGTACCTGGTCCTGCTTGGTCTGGACAGCCTGCCTCATCTGTACAGGAACTTGCCTTTGCAGGCTCAACATGGATGTGGCAGGCGAGTCTGATCATGGGGTTAACAGATGCACGGATGTTCTTGAGCATCTGACATATGCCCAACTTCACTGTGGGATTAGTCACCCATCTCAAAACTAGGTGTCTAAATCTGTTCATGGATCCATCTGTGATGACTGCTGCCTTGGAAGAGGCTCCAGTCTCCACCAGAGCATCTAACAGTTACTGTAATGCAAAAATTAAACTGTTTGGAAACATTCTTTCAAACCCAGATAGGTTTTGCAATCAAAAGCAGCAACGTATGGCTTGGATTTCAGACTTGGATGTGTCACCCTTATTGGAGAAAAACAAGTAACAGTGAGTAACCAAAGTAACGGATGTGATTAACAGGCATTGGCTCCGATTTCTTTTTTTCACCAGGAAGAGGTAATAAAGAAATAGTCATGCTGGGAAGCAGCCTTAAACTGACTAAACCCCATTCACTGTGGTGAGCTTGATGATATGGACATTACATCACTGAGACTGATTCCAATTTTAAAGCCAATGCTGGCTGCAAGCTGCAGCTGGTAAAATCTTCCAGCGTGGCTTTGTTGCCATCTGATTTGGGTTTTTACCTGTCAGAGGTTGGGCTGGTAAAGATAGTAGATCAGGGAGTATTATCATACTAAATGCAACTGGTACGATGAATTACTTACTGAGGGCTTAGGCTAAGAGTTGTGAAATGAAAGTGGCCAGCAGTCTGCACTTGTGGAGTGATCCTGTGAAAGGGAATTCACCTTGTACCAGAAGCAACACTGGAGGGATGTGCAAATGCTAGAAAGTGGGGCCGGGAGTAAAGAGGATAAAGTGAACTGATCCCACGCTCCCCTAAACCCAAACTGTAGTTTACAATACTATATTCCAAAAGCACAGCTGATATCTTTAATCACTTTCACATGTGGAAGTTTCACCATAGCCAGGGTTTGTATTTGCTCTTCGGCAGTGTACTGAAGCAATCCAAGACTAATGAAAGCTGAGGGTAACTCTGGCCGAACCTGTGTAAGTGGGCTCTCTTATCATCTCTGAGGTCTTAAAGCAGTTTTTATTGCTCTGCTGGGGCATTTGAGCTTTGTGGGCTTTAAAAGGTTCTTTGCAGGGGCCTGGCTCTGCTTAGTAGTACTTACCTCAGACTTACCGATATGGTGTTGGCATTTGTGAGTGTCCTTTCTATATCCCTGACACATGGGATCACGTGTTTGTCACTGATGTCAGGATAGTATTTCATATAACATCCGCAGTTTGCATTTAGCAAGCAGACAAGCAGCGAAAAAAACCAGAGATGTTGCCCAAATGAGCATGCCATCTGGTGCAATAGGGGTGTCACATCTAGTCTCCCACTTCTGAAGACCTGGAAAATGTGAATTTGGCCAGCTGAAGGGGACCATAGCCCAACTCTGCTCTACCACATTGCTGGGCTTGGCTTCCCTCCATCTTTTTGAGAGGCTAACTGCATGATTTATGGATAAGGGAGCCTCTGTTTTCTTGCCTCTCCGAGCTCTGGGAATGGGCACCTGGAAGTGAAGACTTCTAGCGTGGAATCACCTCCTGAAGAGGTACTAATATACTTGGAGATCTCGCTTCAATCCAGCTCCCTAAGGACTTGTTTACATTTGGAAGTTAAATTACCTACATGCACTTCATAACAGCCAACAGGAGTGATGTTGAGTGTTTTTATACTCCTGAGACATGGGGATGAAAGAAAATACCATGTTGTCACTTCTAGAGCTCTGAATGACACGGTGGTGACTGTGATTTATGAGTGTGCTGTAGCCTCATCTGTCACTCGGGCATCTCTCAGATATATTATTGACATCTTCAGTGCTAGTTAGTGTGGGAATAAAGATGCTTGAATATGACATTTTGGCATCCAGCTAAATGACCTCCTTATCACAAATCCTTTGAAGTGTATAAGGGAGATGGTCCCATTTGGAGGTTTTGATCACTGCTTTTACATTTTTCAGTTCAGTGTCTTATGGGGAGGATGAACACAATGACAGATCAAAAAAAGATCTCCCCAAAAAGAGAGGAGACCAAGCTAATTTCAGTATCAGTGTAGTCCTCCCTCAAAGTACTGCTGGCGGCTTGCCCTGGCATTTATGGGAATGCACAAGGCATTTGTGCTTAGAAATTGTGTGGAGAGAAAAACGGGGAAAATTCCCTGTTGTGACCAAAGGGAAGTCTTTGAAGTGAATACATTGTCAAATTTTGTCCATAGAGTCCATTTCTGTTTTTCAGGGCTGGAACAATATGACTGACTCCAAGAGAATCTCAGGCCTTACCATGGGGAAAATGAGAAGAGTATTTGGATTTACCATGTGGGAGCCTGGTGTTGTCAGTAGAGTTTCACTGGGTCTTGTAACATGGGTACCTCAGATGACTCTCTGCCACTCCTGCATTCACCAGATTTTGGTGCTCATTAGAGTTTGGAGGTCAGTGGCAACAGAAAAGACTTGCCTAAATTGTGGCTGTTTGTTTGCTACAAGAGCCAAGGAAATGGAGTGCTACAAGAAACCTCGACAACACTATGTTGAAGTCAAACTGGCAGCTACTTAAAAGCAGTCAGAAATCAATATTGCTTAACACCTTTAGTAATGACCTGGATAATGGGATGGAGTTTGTAGGTGGTACCAAACGGATAGGACAGTTGTTACAGCAGGAGGTAGGGACCTTGAGGAACCTCAGTGAGCTGGAGACATCTCATGAAACCTTCTAAAGTTCAACAAAGGCAAGTGCAAAGTTCTGCACCTGAATAACCCTCTGCAACAGCACAGGCTAGGGACCAGCTGGCTAGAAAGCAGCTCTGCAGAAAAAGGACCAATGGGTCTCGGGGGACAAGAAGTTGAACGTGAGTCAGTGGTGTGCTCTTGTGGCAATAGTGGCTAAGTGGATACTGGGCTTTATTAGTAAGAATATTGTAAGCACATCCAGGAGAGGGTTTATTCACTCTATTTGGCATTCCACTTAACTGGAGTACTGGAGTGTCCAGTTTGGGGCTCCCCAGATAAAGAGATATGTTGGAAAAACTGGAGCAAGTCCAGTGAACTGGAGGGGCTGGAGCACACAGCATGTAGGGAAATGCTGAGGAACCCGGGTTTGTTCAGTCTCCAGAAGAGAAAGCTCAGGGTGGGATCTTATCGCTGTTTTCTACTACCTAATAGGTGGCTCTACAGAAGACTGTTCTTGGAAACACACTGGAAAAAAACAAGCAAACACCAAAAGCAATGAACACAAGTTGCAGCAATGGAAATCTGATTAGATACAAGGGAAAAATTCTTCACCTGGAGAGTGGTTTAGCCCAGGAACAGGTGCCCAAGAAGTTTGGGGAATATTTATCTGAGGAGATTTTTCAAAACTTGCCTGGGCAAATTCCTGAGCAACCTGATGTAACATCAAAGCTGGCTATGCCTTGAGCAGGAGGTTGGACTGGATAGGCTCCAGATATTGCTTTCAACTAAATTATTGTATGGTTTATGTGCTGTAGTCCCAATAGATGACTTTTTTTCTGGATATATTTTCAATATTAAGGTTTGCAAAAAGTCCATGTAAAAGAGGCTTTAAAAATATCGGTGCCTTAATTTCTATGCTAGGGAATTTCATCCCCATCTGTAATTGAAGCATATTGAGTCTCTTCTGCTTTTCTGCTCATTTTGGCTCGTGCAGGTTGAGCTGGAGCAGCCTGGCAATTGGAGAGTTGAGGATTTCACTACTGCTATTTGTGAATATGGAGGCTTGGTCTGTGCCCGAAGAACCTGAGTATCTAGGGCTACATGTATGCTGGTAAACTAGCAGTACCAGGGCCTGGGCAGAGATACTGGAAAGAGATCTTCTGTACTGTGAAACTGTAGCATGGCCCATGGCATGGTTTGTCACCTGGGCCCAGCTAACACTCTCCTAGGCAGTCCAGAAGATGGTTTGAGGTTGGTTATAGGACAGGTACTGGGTATCACCACTCTGTTTTGGAGGGTAAGAGTGTTTAGCAGCATGGATGTGGATTGTTCCACCACAGTTGGCCTCCAGGACAGGGAATGGGCCAGGGTAGGTTTTCGTTTACCAGGAACGTGTAGCCTAGGGATTGCAGTGTTAGGACCTGCTCTGGCAGATGGAGCTACGTAGAAGAGGCTCTTATAACTCAAGCTACATCTGCATTTGTAGTGGTGCTGGTGAAGGGGCTAGAGTGGGGTCTCACAGATGCCTGTGGGCAGTATTGCATGTTGTTTTCAGTGGCTAGCATGGGCAAGGCTGTCCTCTCCTGGGGAAAAAAAATGCAGCTACTACCTGATAAAGGTAGCATCGGGATTGTGCTCACCTACTATGTACACATCGGCTACTCTGTACTGAATACAGTGAGAAAGAGCCTGCTGCCTGGCCCTGTGGCTGGCTGACCTCATGTCCATGCCACTAAACCCTCTACCATGTACTTCTGCTTCTCTACTTTCCATCCAAAACATCTGGGGGGGCTTCTGCAAATTGACAACTGGGATGAGCCCTGTTATATCTCAGACTGTATTACCTGTTTGTGGTAATGCTAGTTGGCAAAATCATTCTAAGGAACAGGGTAGCACTTAAACAAGGGGGATAATGGTGTGTCTGTGTCCAGATTTGAGCCCTCTTTGGTTTCCTAGTGCAGATGCTGCTGCTGAGGTCAGTACAGATGGAGACTATAGCCTGCTCACAACTGCATGGGAGGAAGGAGGTCATCAATACCAAGACATGACTGGTAGTGGCTAGAAAAGCTGGTGATGTTACTGTGAGGGTACATGACAGATAAAACTCTAGAAGTGTTTTCGATTTACTGAATCTACAGATCTGGCACCTGAAGAGTCAGTCCAGTTTGTTAAGGTGGAGAGCAGAGTCTTGTTTGTTACAGCTCATTCCTACAAGAGGAGCATCCCAAAGGCTGACCGTCTCTGATGGCAACCTATGCAAAAGATTTGTCATGCCTCTCACAGGACCAGTGATGGGTAATTCCCCACCCTCCCACGGAGGTAGTGTGCTCCTGTGCCGGGGGGTGAGGCCTCTGTGCAGACAGCTGTGGGATGCTGTCTGTTTTGTATGAGAACAATAACAAATTAAAAGAATAGTTGCCCTCCATGAAATCCTGTGCAGTGCTTAGATTTGATGAGTTTCTCTAACTGGACATTTGACAAAAAGACAATAAAGCAGGATTGCTGAATGCCAGATGTTTCCACTGGAACCTCTGACACTCTTTGGATCAAAAATCCCCTAAGGAAGTTTGGGTGGTTCAGTATGAAAATGCTCACATGGGGCCCTGTTCTTTTGTCATTTACAGCATGTGAAATAAAATGCTGCCTTTGATTTGAGAAAAAAGAGATGTTGCCCTCTAAGCTTAGTTTTCTGTGGCTTTCCCCTGTCTCTCATGGCTTTTGTTGTTGTGCTGGTTCTAGCATTCAATACCTTTTGGGGTTCATTTTCCCTTTCCCTGCCTTCTGATTAGTGACCAAAAGGGGTTTGTATTCCTTTCTCTGTAGCTTTCCTGTTGCTTTTAGCAACAGCTTAATGTTGAAGAAATATCTTCTTGCCAGCTTCCCCTTGCACTTGGCCCTGGCTGGACAGTGAAAGCAAACTACTAGTCTAGCACCTAAAAGTCTGAGAGATCGTCTGTGGAAATCATTTTTGCCTTAGCTGAGAAAACAAGCACAAATCATCTGATAGAAAATAATACTTGGGAAAATATTTACTTTTGGAGCTTTCCATACACTAAATTCCTGATATGACAAACATTTCTGCTTGCATGGAATAAACATGCTTACCAGAACATTTCTACTTAGATGGTACATGGTAACATTACAACTTTTTGACCTCATAGTAACCTCATTAGACTTCTTAGAAATACAGATCTTCTAGGAGCAGACAGGGACACTGATCACCTCTGTCTGCAGAAGGGGGCCAGAGATGGTGACTTGAGACAACTCTCTTGGACATAAAAAAGGCTCAAAAGGCCAACCCAATCTCCCTATCTCTTCCCCTCAAAAGGAAACAAGCTGTATTGGGTTTGCGTGGCAAGGTTTTGGTAGCAGGGGGCTGCGGGGGTGGCTTCTGTGAGAAGCTACTAGAAGCTTCCCCCGTGTCCGACAGAGCCAATGCCAGCCGGCTCCAAGTCAGACCCGCTGCTGGCCAAGGCTGAGCCCATCAGTGACGGTGGTAGTGCCTCTGGGATAATGTATTTAAGAAGGGGAAAAAACCTGCACAACAAACTGCAGTCAGCGAGAGGAGTGAGAATATGTGAGAGAAACAACCCTGCAGACCCCCAGGTCAGTGCAGAAGGAGGGGAGGAGATGCTCCAGGCGCCGGAGCGGAGATTCCCCTGCAGCCCGTGGGGAAGACCATGGTGAGGCAGGCTGTCCCCCTGCAGCCAAGGGAGCTCCACGCTGGAGCAGGCTCCTGGCAGGACCTGTGACCCCACGGGGGACCCACGCTGGAGCAGTCTGTGCCTGAAGGACTGCAGCCCGTGGAAGGGACCCATGCCAGAGCAGTTTGTGAAGAACTGCAGCCTGTGGGAAGGACTCACACTGGAGAAGTTCATGGAGGACTGTCTCCCATGGGAGGGACGCCACAGTGGAGCAGGGGAAGAGTGAGGAGTCCTCCCCCTGAGGAGGAAGGAGCGGCAGAGACAATGTGTGATGAACTGACCCCGACCTCCATTCCCCGTCCCACTGCGCTGCTGGTGGGGAGGAGGTAGAGAAAACTGGGAGTAAAGTTAAGCCTGGGAAGAAGGGAGGGGTGGGGGAAAGGTATTTTAAGATTTGGTTTTATTTCTCATTATCCTACTCTGATTTGATTGGTAATAAATTAAATTAATTTTTTCCCCAAGTTGAGTCTATTTTACCTGTGACAGTAATTGGTGAGTGATCTCTGCCTGCCCTTATCTCAACTTACAAGCCTTTCATTATATTTTCTCTCCCCTGTCCAGCTGAGGAGGTGAGTGATAGAGCAGCTTTGGTGGGCACCTGGCATCCAGCCACAGTCAACCCACCGCACAAGCAAAACCTGGAAAAAATCAACACACCCAAATCAAATCAGTTTTACCCTTCCCTCAAAAAGATCACAATGTTCATCTCCCTTACACCTGTGAGGTGGGAATTTGCTAATAACATTGCATGTTACTGTTATCAATTGCATTATCAGACAGCTAAATAAATCCACAGGAATTCCATATTAATATTATAACTGTTGTATTAATGTATTTTCTGTTCCTATGACAGTCTCTTAGTTTATGGGGAAGTTTGTAGTGTTTCCAGAGAAATACATTGGAGTGAGACTCCAAAGGTCTGAGTCTTTTTCTATGCTCTGCACTGATCTGCTGTTGTTAGTCTTTTTAATTTTCTATGACTCTGTTTCTCCATCTCTTAAAATGAAGATACTGATACCTGTCTTAGAGTCCTTTCAGACTCTTGTAGAATAAATGCCAGGTGAGAAGGAATTATTTTTATTACAGATGATAGCCTTTTCCCTTTAAAAACAACCCATCTTTTATTTGGAACCTTCTTTCTATGGATGTATAGGTGTTTCTGATTCATCACTGTTCTTTTTGGTAATTTCCTTTCATCAATTTACAATTTATTAGAGGTGTTTGAGAGTCAGATACACCTTCCCATGTAAACAAAAAGATTTTTAAATATTCATGGAAATCTCATATATATGTGCTCTCACAGTCTGCATCTCATAATTTTTTTTAGGTAATTTCTGATGTGAATGGACAACTATTCACAAATGGGTATCCTTTTTCCCTTTTAGAGTGTCAGTCAGCTACCGCTCTCCAACTCATGATCAAGCGCTGTCACGGGAAAAGAAGCTGCAGCATATATGCTAGCACCTATGAATTTGGAGATCCTTGTTACCCAGGCATCCGAAAGCATCTCAATGTCATCTACACCTGTGGTGAGCCATGAAATTCTCTTACTTTAGCTCTCATTGGGGGATGTGTTTTATGAACAGTGATGTGTGAAGAACGACAAGGCTTGTAATAGTACATAAAAAGTTGTTGAACTTCCAGTTGGTTTATAGTGATTCTTTATGATGATTCGTACTTGGTCAACAAGGTAAAGCTCTGTGTATCACCTGAGTGGTTTAATTCTGTCTCTTTTTCTACTCAATGGCTTGATAGAAAAAGCAGAAAACCTGGAAGTGATGTTTTGTTAACCCATTCAACACTGCCTCTGGAAGGCAGGAAAATCTGGCAGCAGAATCAATCCACTCAGTGGATGGGTACATCCTGAATGTTAGCCTCCTGCTGTTTCATTTGACTGCAGCAAAGTTGTGGTTATCAGTAGGATCCTTATTACTTTGCTCTGCATTCCATTTTGTAGAGTAGAATGAGACAGTCACCAATCCATACTCATCCACGGCATTAGTAGAAAATCACTCCCAAAATCTTCAGGTGAACATTGCAACATTTTCCTAACAAAATACTGTTACTTGAAAAAAAACACCAGCTGGAGCTCTCAGTTGGGAGCTGAAGTCATAGTGTTGAGCAGACACTACTCCTACTTGACTAGTCATCTTATTTTGCAACAGAGAAAAAATTGCTCCTGTCTGAGCTCCGTGGTACGAAAGCAACATCAGGTCTGTCTTATTCCAGTGATGACATTTTGGTCATTTGTAGCTGATATATTTGAAAATATTTGCTTCAGGGTTTTGCTTACGTAGTTGTTGCTAGGACCAGCTCAGACTCTCTCTCTCTGTGCCTTTCTACATCCACCTGGAAGAGGAAATTCTGGTGCTATTTTGAATCTGCTGAGCAGATGGTGGAGCATGTAGTAGAGGAGGTGCTGGCTGTGTCCTCAGACAACAGTGGGTCCGTGGGCCAATCTCTGTGTGTAACTGCAGCATGCTGAATCTGATAGATAGTATTTGAGATGGAGTCACTATAGTGTTTTGTATAGTTGCTATAGCATGGCGGATGTACAGCACCTTGAAGAGCACAGAGACTGATGCAGGAACATCAGGCTCTGAGCTCCTGTCTGGCTGTTGTTTCATTTGGCAGGAGTGGCAGGAAGGTTGAATTATTTTTTTTATCTTGGCTTCCTGTTTTTTGTTTGCAGTGAAGTAGCAAGAAGTAGCAAGGCTATCTATGCAAAGCCCTGTGAATTTTCTAGCCAGGAAGGTGATATTTTTATATCAGTTTTCTCGTAAAGAGACTGGAGAGAAGTTTATCCTCATGGGGATTTGACAGAAATTAAGGCAATGCAGCAAAACTGGAGCTCCATAACTCAAAAATCCAAGGACAAACCAAACAGAGCTCCATAATGTATTTCCAAGAGGATATCTCCTTCACAGGCCTCCACAGCCTTATTCTGGCATTGTGGTCCTGGTCTCAAAGTCCACTACAAAAGGCATTAATGATCTCTTAATCTGACCTTAACTTTCCTAGTCATAGCCTAACTGCATCGGGAAATGAGTCATGCTTGAGAGCACAAAATGGCATGTTTTGCTTTTTAGTGGGTGAAATCTGCCTCATCCTTTGAAGGTGGCCATGGCTCTTTTTCAAAACCATGATCGCAGACATGTCTCTGAGCTGGATTTTGTGATCATCAGACACATATTTCTCCCCTCAAAAGGCAAAATCCTTCAAAATGTGAAAACCAAATAAACAAGAAATCAAATTCCAATCCCATATACTTGTGCTGGACAGAAGTAAATCCTGGCATTCTTTTAAAAGAAATGATAAAACCAAGCAATTTGATGTTCTTATGATTTAGAGAACAATTGCAGTGTAGAAAACCTCCTGTTGGATATTTCTTTCCAGGTTTCCATAAAGCTGCATGTGTTATTGCTCCTGGTGTGGTGGTGTCCTACTTTCACAAAACCTATGGGAGTGAAGGGGGACAGGCTTTGCTTGACAAAAGTGACTGCACTTTCCTGTGACCTGTATCTAGATACATATCCCTGTTTGCCACCTCTTGCAGTTGGAAACCCTTGATCCCTGGCGTGCAGCATGTGGCTTTGCTGCTGTTCACTGGGGAGCAGTGAAAGATGCAGGGTGACCCTGGCATAGCTTGGGAAATGCGATGGGTGTACAAAATGGGTTTCTCTGAGCATCACTTCAGCCTTTCTTGTTGCTGCTTCAAGTAGGTGAACTCTCTGAGATCAAGCAGTGCAGTCAGTCTGCTCTTCTCTGTCATTCCCCGGCTGCCAGGTTATGGCAGAAACGTCCTGCCATGGTTGAGTGGTTTGTGCTATGTCATTGGTCTTACCTGTGAGAAAAACTGCAATGTGTCCTTGGCCAGTGTTACCGACCCACTATGCTGCTTTGGAAGAGATGGTGAGAGCAAACATGCTGATGGATGTGGCAGTGTGGGTGGGAGGGCCTTCATGAAGACATTTTACGTGTGAGAAACTTCAGTAATTACGGGGACAGGGCAGCTAAACACTGCCCTTGGTGCTAAAGCATCGGGAGGGTTGGAAAGAGAAAGATATGTCATCTTCTGATAGCAATTAATGAAAAAAAAAATCTGTTGAGGGAGTAACGTATGAGGTGACAAAAGGTAGTATTAACTGAAAGCTCACGTGCTGTTAGCAGAAATCATGGCACTTTTGCTGAGGTAGACTTTGTGACAAGCACTAATGCTGGTGTTGGCTGCGTAGACCAATGACTAGTGAAGAGCTAGTGAGGTGACTTATCTCCCAGTGCTGGCAGGAGAACATCTGCAAGCACCTCTCAGGTCAGAACTTACAGATTGTTCTTCTCTGGCTTGACAGCAGGAGCTGAGCCCTATCCTGGATTTCCAAGAGGTAAATGGATGAGGCAACAGTTTTGCTTTCTTTAAGCCATGTCCAAATTTCTTGGAGGTCCATTCCTTCAGCCTCCATGTTTTATTTGACATGAGAATTCCTGCCAGACATACACAATTGTGTTGATGAATCTGGTTTTAAGTAAAGGTGTCATCTAACTTTTTGCCCAGCTGTATTTTTTTGAATCGTTGTCATTACCCCAGCCAGTGGGAGTGTCTCAAGTCAGCGGTTCTCCGTATCATATTATATCCCTTTGACTCTTGTATTAAACACATATTGCCATCACTTAGCTGTGAAGGAAATACTACAAGTTAATGTGTATGTACAAGATGATTGAAACAAGCAAGTAAGCAGCAGCCCAGCACGATAGCGATCTCTCGTGTGCATTAGGGTCCCATTAGCCCAGCCAAGGAAACAGATGAAAAATCCTCCAATGTGAAAACATTCCAAACCTGAACCTTGGCAGAAGCTGAAATACTAAATTTTGGCCCAAAGCCAGATTTAATTAATGGGATGGTGTGGAAGGTGGATTTTCCACTATGTGAGTCCCATTACATAATTAATAAATACATTAATTATTTTTTTTAAAAGGAAAAGGCAAGTTAATTCTGGGAAAGCATATAACATGCTGAGTTTGCTTTCTGAGTGTGGCAGCTGTAACTAGAGGGAGATATAAAAATTTTAGATCTGCCTTTTCTTTAAAATACCCTAAAAGTCTTAGCGAGTAATAGCAAATAAAGGAGTATTAATGCAACTGAGAAAAATAGTGCAATAAAGACTTAATAGAAGTCTTTCTCTCTTTCTTTCTCTTCCGCCCCACACCTCCCCATCTCCCTGTCTCTCTGTCTTTTTTCTGTCTTTCTTTGGTATAAAGCATTGTATTTGTAATATCTGCGGGTAGCTTGCTAGATAGCTTGCTAGTGGTTTTGTATTTACTGATAGAAGTGCTCCTCACCTTTTCCTTTTTCTTAATTGTCCACTTATTACCTTCAAAGACTCCCTTTAATTTCTAGATCTCTCTCCTCTCTAGTATGCTAGACCTGTTTTTTTGGCCTCTGCTGAAGTCCTAACTCAGCAATGTATTAAAACCTGTTGAATTTTTTCACGCCCATAATGCCACTTAGATGGAAGGAAGTGTTTGATTGTGTGCTTTTTCGTAAGACCTATGCATAAATACCATGAAAGTTAAATATTTTCTCAAATGCTTCCCTGAGGGGGGATAAGGGGCTTGTCTGTGTGTAAAGAGAAACCTTATTCTTAGCACTGAAAGTCAAGGGAGCAATCCAGAGCGCCTACTGTCCTGACCACCAGACCTGTCTCCCTGTGCAGTCAATGGAGGCTGTAAATGTAAACCCTCTGCTAAGTACCTGCTATTCTTTAAATACAGGTATCGGTCAGAAATGGCCTGATGAGAAGAAAAAAAAAAAAAGGTGAGGATTGTGAATTTCTTTGTGTCTAGGCATGTTTCAGTGGGTTGGCTACCGGTTCTGATAACTGGTGACTTTTTAGTGCCTTTGTTAGACATATGTTGGACAAAATGGAGGAAATGTGGCCTTGGATGTATTTTTGATGTGAATATCCATTGTGCATTTAGATGTTTGTGTGCCTCCTGCTTGATTCATGCTCGATAGAAAGGGGTCATTGGGCTGAGAGCTAATGAACTGCCATGGTAACTCATAAATTGCTTGGAAAATCCTGCAGTTCTGCCACATTAATAATCCTGCCATCCTGCTTTATGAGGCAATAAGCTGAGTCCCAGAGGCCAAGCGCTTCACATCCTGATGAGAGAACCGGGCAGGTAAAGGATAAAGCATGAGGGCAGGGACAGCAGCTACTGTTTTGCAGTGTCTGGTGCTGCTGGGAGACCAAACGGGGTCAATGAGAGGTGGTAGAGATGCTCTGGGCGATGGGGGTGTGCTGACGATTGCTTTCTCTGGGTACCTGGGAAAGTAGTCTGGCATTCGCCAGAATGTTGTGTTTAAATAAATATTCTATCAAGTTGGACTAGAGGCAGGGTCTGTGTTAGACAACGGAGCTCTGAGGTGGTCGTTTTCATGATGGTGATGAGGAGGGAGGCTAAAGAGCTGCACAAATTCTCTCCTGTCATCTCAAAGGGACTGTGCTCTAGTCCATTAGCTCCTGTGCAGTAAATCTATCAATGCCTCAGACTGGATGAATGTAATGGTCCCTTTTGCTCTTAAAATTAATGAATTCATGAATGTAGAAAATGTATTTTTATCACTGCAAAACCACTTTCTGTTGCTATAAAAAGCAATGTCCAAGGTCTGCAAAAAATAGAAAAGGAGCAATTCCAGACTTCCAAGAAAAAGCAAAAGCCTTTTACAGCCTTTTGAAACAGGGCAATGCAGACAGGGTCTTGCTAGAGAAAGATAGACACAGGATGTATAATGCACCCTTTCTTCAAAAGTTGAGATAAAACTGATGTTTACAAACAAGTAAACATTTTAGGCAACCCAGCTCTACAGATGTTACACTGAATGTATATTGTTTGATAATGTCTGTTTAACTGGGATTCTTGTGTCATACTGTAAAGCAGAACTCACAGACATGTAGATTTTAAATTCATGCCCACGTAGTTTGACCTAACAAATAAATAAAGAACAGAATAATGATGTAATTCCATTATGTGGCTACTTTCAATGTCAAGACACTGGGTTCAGAGATGGTTTAGGACATCTGTTCAAATCCTCTGTCTTATTTTCCTAAGATAATAGAAGTTTCTCCAGTTATTTTTGTATCAAGCCCATGCTTCTCTTCAAGCTGTAGTGTATTTTTTAAAAAAGCTATCCAGTCCTCATATAATGACTGCAAATAATGAAAAATTCATGAAGTGGGATTCATCTGACCAAGTGTAGACACATAAGCCATAGAGATTTATAGTATAGACATTCCCTTCTGAGAAAAATTCCTTTTACAGGTAATGGAGAGAAACAGCTGCTTTTGAGGCACAAATCGTCTCATCCTAAAGTAGGTGCCTGAAAGAGATGAACTGCATTTTTGAAGTGACAGTTCTCCTGTACTGACTATAAAGGGAGCTTCTGGTGCGTAGTTGATGTATTGTTATCTGCATGTAGGACCTCTACAATGCAGATATCTACATCTGGTTAGATGGCTTTCAACCACTGTGTTCTTACGCAAATGCTCCTTTTGGTCAAAATTATCATTGCCACATAATGATAATATCAGTGTTTTCTCCTTACATTTATTGGCTTCCACTCCCACTGTTTGACTGGATCTCCAATTATAGATTTATCCAGGGAAGAGACAAATGTGATGCTTATTTAAGTTCTTAAGGGGGATTTCTTCCTCTAAACCTTGAGAAATTACCTGTAGCCAGACAGGAATGCCAGTGCCGAAAAAGTTCTCAAATAACGGCTCGGTGTCTTGCACCTCAGCTCAAGGTTATATCAGTCTCCATATTGGGTTTGGAGAAGGATTTTCCTCTTAACTGGATTCGTATAGGATTGAGGTCCACTTTGTACATTTCACCTTTATAAATTCCCTTGATGTTTCTAGCAGCTAGGATGGGATCGATAACTTTGCTGTCTTTGACTGGCTTTCAGGTTTTTATTCTTTTGGTCTTTTGTTGCCAAGGTCAGATTTGTTGTAGACTGTCAGGGACTGTGGCTGGTGGTGTGGGAGAGGGGGCAGAGTAGGTTTTAATTGGTGATGTAACATGTGTTGCCTGTTCCTGCAAGTGAATAGACTTGTTGAAACCTCCTTCCAGCCTTTTGCACATTTCCATCCAGGGGAAGGATAAGCAAGGAGCTTGTTTCTCCTTTCAGAAACTTAGACCTCACTTTCAGAAATACTCATACTTCACAGAAACTGTTAAAAAAAGCACGTGGCAGTGTAACTAAAGACTGCACCATGATGGGTGAGCACAAAGCTCAAGGCTGATGTTTTCCAACTTCTGAGGCTGTGACTTTGTCATCTTTGGTGATGTTTTAATAATTTTTGTGGATGCAGTTTCCCAGGTCTTAGAGAGAAGCAAAGAAGGAAACTCCTTAGTTAGCAAGGCTCATATAATTTGGATTCATGGCATGGATCTGTTGGAGATCATGGATTACCTGAGGGCAAAGGCAAGATGCTATCTCTTTTGCTGACCAGTGCTAAAATGAGTGGGACACGTGCTTTACTAATGGGCTTGGAGGTACCTGCTAATAACAGAGACTATAGTAGCTCTGCCATCCTACATCAGCAAGGAATAGGCTATAGAGGCAAAGAACTGTATAGGTTTAAGGTTAGTGATTGCACAAGAAAGTGAAACGTGAGTGGCATGGCACAGACAGCCTGATTAGTTTTAAGATGAAGCTTGGTAAATTAGGTAATCAGAAGCTGTCGTTATGCTGCTCCTGTTTGTCTTTGCTTACTGTACAGCTCACTGTAGCTTGATCTGAATCACACATCCAGAAGAGTCCGAACATGTCTGGCCCGGCTGGCCCAGACACAGCAACTCTTCATTACCAGGGCAGAATGAGCCTGTGTCTGACATAGGTTAGGGTAAATAAATATTCTGAGGAAGCAGAGCTCTGCATCTCAGGTGGAGGAGGAGCAGGTAATGCTGTCACCTCAAGGGAAAGGCTTGAAAGCCCTTTGATTCTTGCAGAGAAGAGATGTAGACCTGGAGATAAAAATCATTGCCTTGGGGATGAGGAGGAAAGAAGATGGGGCTGGAGGAAGCAGAGAGGGAGTTCAAAGGACAATTTTTACGATGATCCTAAGCAGAATGAGCTGTAAGACAAGTGCCGCCTTACAATTAGGCAAGCTTTGCAAGCCTGCTGCTGTGGTCCTCCATCTCTGCCATTACTAGGAAACATAGAGACCTTCTACTATGGGAAAAAAAGAAGACTCCCATAAAGAGTTAGCTAAAGTACTCTGCAACCCCTGACCTGCACTGTTCACAAGATGTGTGCGCCTGAGGCCTTTATTCATTTTATCTCTATTTTTTTGGGTTTGGTTTTAGTTGATGAGGACCGTGGTCTAAAAGTCACAGGGGAGTGCACCAGGGGCTCGCTGTGCGGTTTCTGTTGAGTGTAAGGGGCTGCTGCAGGTCACTTTTTCCTCGGAGTCGATGCTGCTTCTGGCTAGGGGATGCAGGAGTCACAGTCACGGCTGGCTGCAGGGAAGGGCGGTCGGACTGCCGTGGTGGAGTGGGTGATGGCACGGATGGGAAGGAGGCAGGTGGGACTTGTTTTCATTCTGGTATTACCCATATATTTTAGAAATTTAGAAATTTAAGAAATGTTTTAGAATGGATCGAGTTTCTATTGTAATAACTGTAATGCTAAACTGTAACATAACCAAGACTTTATGGTAGCTGACAAACCTTTCAGGTTTCTAAGCAGATTTGCTCATTGAATGATTTCCTCTGGCATAAATACGCACATGGCCTTGGGGCTGAAGAGCAATCTGCCAACTAGAGAACTGATTTCAGGCTGGGCGTGGATCCGGGTGGTCTGCCTGGCTGTCCCGGAGACCTCCCTGCTTGAATAAGGAGGGCACAGCTTGAAAGCAATTGTGATCCATCCATGATTTCACCCCAGAAAAGCAAATCTACCTGAGACTGATTGTGCAAGATGACATCGGAATGTAATATATCTAAAGGAAATCTTTTGGGAAGTCTGGAGAGAGATAAGTGGAGCAGAACTAGTTACATGGGTTATCTCTGAGGTAATTTTTTTTTCTGTAAGCATAACCCTGCTGTACAGACTTTCTATTCTTTGACATACTGACTGCCTTAACTGTATTCTTTTAAAAATTCTGACCATGAATAAGTGGTAGCTATTTACCAGTTTATTGTCACAGGCTACTTTTTTTACCTGGGAATGCCATTGAATAGCCTCATTAAATAGGGTTACTGTTGATTCTCCATGCTTGTCAAGACCTGCCCAGGTTTCAAATATAGTAATTATTAGTAATGTTGCCACATATGAACCTTTACCGAGAAGGCAGTAGGCAGCCAGTCTGCCAGCCCCTCTCATGCAGGAGACTGCAGGCTATAGCCAGAGGAATGTCTCAGCAATGAATGGCTGACCCTTCATTCAGTGATCACCCTAACTCCTCCTAATTGAGGTTAATGCCAAAAGCATTGACACCTTGATGTAACTCATTAGTGCCTGGAGGCTACTGGAGACTGCTGACAGCTCAGTGAAACACTCATTAGATTAAATTTAAGGGGAGCATTTGACACCATGACCAGTTAAGATATATTTGCATGGATCACATATATATATTTGCCTTCCCTTTTTGAAAATATATCAAGACAATGCCATTTCATTGCACCATTTATAGAAGGATTCACAGCTGGTGTCTTTCTGCGAGCACGTGCACATTTCTCTGCTGTGCATGTACCACTGCCCTGCTGTTTTCTAGTTGCCCTCTCTTCTCTTTCTCCACTCTAATGCGAAGCAAACAGGAAATTCTCTGGGATTTGGAAAATCCTTGTTCCTGACCATGAAAAGAGAACTGGAAGAGTGGGACGGAGAGGGGAAATAAATAGCAATTTTGTGAAAGCCACCGAAGATGCAAATATATGCGACCTCCGTGATGGGGTCTCTTGGTACAATTGGTTTTTGGGAGCTGCTGCTGAAATAGAGTAACAGTAACAGCCCCTCAGGGGTGTCTATAGCCCATTGATGAAAGGTACATGGGCATCAAATGTGTATTTAATTGCTGGGAAGTGCGTTAACGATTTACACAATGTTGCCATGCCTACAGGCCTCAGCAAGGACTGTCCTGTTGTGCAATGGGCTCACTTATTAAGCAGTCCCTGCTATGAGTAATTTAGTGGTTACATAGGCAAGGCCAGGCAGACTTTGGCAGAAAGTATTAGTCTCATTTTACACATGAAGACAAAGTTTACACAAGGGTTTGTGTCATAGGAGCTGAACCTAAGATCTATCAACATAATGCCTTACCTGTGCATGCCTTCTCCCTACCTAATAGCTTACTGATGTATATTCTGTGGTGACTTTGTTAGATGAGTATATCCATGCTTTGTTCTCCAGGTGGACTTTTCACCATGCAGTATTTCCTGCCTAATCCTTTCTTACATGAGATGAAAAGAAAGCAGAAGGATGTGGCAAGATAATTTCTGGTTTTTTCCTGTTTTGAACCTGAGCTGTGGCTCTCCATGGGCAAACCAACTAGGGAGGGAGCTCCATAGCAGGCAGTGGTTAATATCCCCTGCCCTACATGGACTAGGCAGGGAGGAGGATGCTGTGCGTTATAGGACTGATGTGATTTATAATGGCTGAATGAAGGCCAACCTGGGTCTCTTTAGCTATGTGTCACTAAAGAGCCTTTCTGTTGTTCCAGTTCAAGTTCTCAGCTGGGAGAGGCAAAGTGATGGTAGGGCATAAAGGCTGACATTTCTATGTCTTCCCACTACCTGGGAGCATGCCCAGCCGCATTTCATCCTTCAGTGGTGTAAGAGAATTCCAGAGAACCACTCTTTTCCCCTACTGTGGACATTTTCTTGCATTCCTGCTTTATGTCTGAGGCCCAAGGCACGGCTATTTTAACTTATGATTGTATGCAGGTTTTGGAATGGGCTTTTACAGTCTTGGTGTCTGGTCATCTCTGCACTGGTGCTTGGATAGAGATGGGGATGCCAGTGAGGCATTTAAGAGTAGAGACCTCTCAAAAGTTCCTTAGGTAATGTCTGCTTAGCGCAGATGACCTTTTGGGGGGCACCCCACCTTACAGCGGGGAGCAGATTGCCATGGGAGTTACACCCCAGCAGTCCCGTTCTTCAAGAAACTTTCCTAAACATTAATCTGGCATCTACTTTTCCTACCTCCATTTCATGACCTCCATTTATTCAAAGTGGACGCACCCAAATGGTTAATGCCCCTTCAGACAGACACTTCAAATACTGTTGACAGTGGCTACTTTTCATGTCCTGTTTTAGTCATTGTTTAGCTAAGTCATTCATGTTCAGCTCCTTTAATCTTTCCTCATAAATCAACCTGTCCAGTCACTCAGTTGTCTTTTTGTTGCTCTTTTCCACAATTACCTATATCTTTTAACAAACACTGAGCAGGCTTATGATTATTTTTCCCCGGGGGGCCAACAGAGACTTAGAATTTCTTTGCCATATATTAGCAATGGCTGTTGTTTCAGCATTGGGCAGTACCAGCACCACTACCCGGGAAGAAAAGCTGACTCTCTCTCTGGAGTTTCAGTCCCAAGTATCCTGCTGCTCAGTATTTCACTTATTTTCCCTCATTTAGGTGAACTGAGCCAAAGAAAGTAGCAAATGCTGAATGTCAGAGTAAGGAGGCATTTCTGCATGGGGAAAACAGGATCATGGGGGACAGTATCAGCATCCCTTGCTGGCTGGTTGTGTTCCCAGCCTTACTAACACAAAGGCCTGGGGCCTTAAGGATGACTGATAGTGGATAATATAAACAATGAAGCAAATCCTACTAAATCCCTTTAGAAGATATTTAACTAAATTCCTAACCCATGAGGCCACCCTGGGCCACCTCTTATCTTTGAAAGGCATCTCACAGCTGCCTGCAAAGACTCTGCAGGCTGGTTAATCCAAGCAGATGGACCCTTGGTGTCCGTGCCTTCAGGGGAAGGAGTGAAGGAAGGAGGGCAGAGACTTGGAGGTCTCTTTTTGAATGGGTGTCACTCCATTTCAGTCTGAGCCAAAGCCTCAGGGAGATGAAAATACCTGGTACGCAGCTCCATCTGGAGTCCAACAGACCCGTTCCCTAGCTGGTCAAAAGTTGCCTCAGCCTGGTGCTTATAGCTCGCAGTGACCCAGGGAGTATCTGTCAAGGACCAGTCTGTAGATGGGACTTGCACTATCTAGTCCCTAGATCATATTTACTTGCTTCAAACTTTGATGAAATTCTTGTAGTATTTCCTTTAGAAGAAAAAAACACCTCTTGGAATAGACAAGAAATGCTTTTTTTTTTACAAGGGTACATGAAAAATTAGAAAGAAAATTGATCAGCTCATAAAAGGGCAAAACCCTACCACATTTCTCCCCCCTCCTCCTTATCAACAAGTGCTGCCTCTTTATTTTTGGACAGGCATGGTAGTTAGCATGGCCCAGTGGATGGGCACTGGCCTGAGGCCAAGAGACCTTCTTAACCCTGATTTGTCACCAGCTTTTTGGTACTGGGCAGTGACCTGGCTTCCTCCTGCCTTTTGTGGTTAGGCTGCATGTCCTAGGGCTGTTTGCTCAACATCTGGCACGGGAGAACAGCAGCCTCACCACCTCCCTTGGGGTTTCAGTTTATGCATCTAGTGCAGACATGATCACACAGATGTGATGAGTCTCTGCTTTCAGTGCCTACAGTTGCTGTTGAATATTATTGACATGAAGCTTTGGAAAGATCAGGTGTTAAGCTCCTGCCTGACATATCCATTGTTGTCATGATAATTCACTCAGTCATGAATTCAATGACTGTCGCACATTTCTTTTTTTTTTTTTGTTTCTTCTTAAGTATTGTTATAATTCTTATTATTATGAAAAATAACTAATATTAAATTCTCTTCTCCCCTGTGTTTTTTCAGTGAAAAACCAAACCATCCAGGATTTATCCCAGGATTACATACTAACACACATTTTTTATCGTGCTGTATATTGATCAAAGGGTCTGACTTCTGCTGTGTGAAAGCTGTACCTGATTCCCACAAGTAAGAAAGGCAAATTTTCTCCTCTGTGCTATCAGAGATTATCAAAACCTTCTGCAGATGCCTTGGATACCAGTGAAGAATGAAGTATAGGATGTTGGTACTGTGTTGTGGCTCTCTTTTGAGAGGATTGAGCCACCTACTAAATTGGAGTTGGAACGTGTGTAATGTAAATTTTCTGTCAGATATTTCTTAGCCTTTTACAGTATCAACAAACAAATGGATTTTCTTTCCTTCCTCACCTCATCATTCTTTGTCCCCTACGTTGTGCTTAATTAAATATGAGAGTGCCTCTGACAGTAAAGAAAATTAAATGGGGAAGGCACAGATATTGGTTTTTATTTTTTGTTTTTCTTTCCTTCCTGTTCCCGTGCAGCGTTGTCAGGGTAGTGATTTTCTCTTAAGCAACACTTAGGCATATGCATATGTTTGCATTTAATTTCCAGATGGGGAGGCAGGCTTCTAATAACAGTGCAAGTTGCTGCTTTATAGATCTGGATGACTAACTTACCTTCCTTTTGCAGCTGGCCAAGAAACTGCGCCCCATACCCTGGGATGCCGACACACTCATGGCTGAGCCAGGCTTTTTGACTTTCAAGCTAGACTGGTGTAAGAAATGATTTACCTGCCACAGACTGCAAAAAGGTTCACCAGCTCTTTACATCTGCGAGGCTGGCTTGCTCTTGAATTCGGGATCATATGAACTGCTTTACTTTTTGGCATGATGGCTCTTCATAAATGTGTTTCCTGAAGTCTTGAGCAGATAGGTTTTATTCAAGGAAATGTATTTAATCATTAGCACTGACATTTTGGTTAGGGCGAAAATATGTTCCTAAGTGAAGGGACTTGTAATGATTCCTCTCTGTTTCTCTGTAAGTGCTTCTCTGCAGCCGTCTTGGAGGGAATGCCATGTCTCTAGCTGCGTCTCAGGTGACTTGTCCTGGCTTGGTGAGTTGTGTTTTCCTGAGGGACCTTACTGAGCGAGTCATAGATCTCAGTGTAGCCAGGTCCAGCCTACAGATGCTTTTGAAGTTCAAGACTAAAGGTTTGGACTAGCAGTGGATGCAATCTTGAGTGTAAGTAGAGGGATGGAGTACTGAGTGCATAGACATATTGATCTGAATAGGAATGCAGCTGCAAATAGGTATGTTATTAAACGTGCTCTAATGCTGACCAGATGTAGCCGTCTACAGTATAATCAGCTACATATGGACTAGATATGCTGGCCTCCCTTTGTAGTCAGTATATGAAAAGAAATAGGCATTTCTAGGTTGCAGTTCATCTCATTTTCAAGTAGATATCTCAGGTACCTTGCAAGTGCTTATTTCTCTCTTCTGTTTTTAAAGGAACTTATGGTGACTAGACCAAGTGTGAATATCTGCATTGTTGACATCTAAAGTTAAGTCAGATAATTCTCACCTTGAATGTGTTTTCTACAAAATTACATATTTTCAACAACTACTTGTCATTACTTCCCTGAGTCTTCAAACCTCATGATGTTTAAATGAAGCTCTAGCACCTTGTTGATCATAAGTTTACTAAGTTACTTCAAATCTTTTTCTTTTTGAACTTACTAGTCTTTGACAGTTCCATATCTTATTACCAGAAAAGACAAAAATTAGATATGTAGTTCAATAATATCTGCTTTTGGGAAATAATGTCTCTTCTGAAGGGTTCTTATTCTTCAGTGGGTTTGTATCCAGTTTTGCAGGATGGGATTCAGGTTTTGATTCTGATACTGAATGTAGCTGTCTAGAGGTAAAAGAGATATCAAAGCTCCTACTGTAGCCAGTGAGCCAAGGAAACTTGGTTTTGTACTGACTAGATACCTAGAGCTGAGTTGCCCGTATATACACACATAATGATATTGTAGAGAATTTGTTTTATTTATAGGTTCTGCCTAATATTTGCACACTCTGTCTTTGATATTTCAGCCTACGGCCTTTCAAAACCACTGGACACTCATGTTTAACTGGATCATGGGTATTTGACCAGCTGAATTATTCTCAGACTGTAAAGACCAGATCAGTGCTGATAATAAAGGGAACTTACACACCTAATACCCATGTGGACATTTACATTGCAGACACTGAAATATAGGTGTCTGAATCCAGTGCTGACTCCTCTACTTCTTGCCACTGAGCAAAGTTGAAACCCTGGGAATGGTTTATCTTTTTCTAAGGGATGCAGTGGTCCTAATATAGTTTCATTGCTCTGGCAGCTGTCCCTCTGGAGTTCAGCAAGAATGCAAGAGAGAGAAGGCTAGTGTTGCTATTTATTTCTTGGTTTTAGCCATCTTTGAAAACAACACATCCCAAAATGGACGTGGCAGTGTTATCCTTCTTATGGCACAGAAGAGCAAAGAGCCTCTTCTCTATTTTGAGACATCAAAGGAATCCATGTCCTTCCAAAGGACATTTCCTTTTCCCAGTTAGTGATAAAAGAAAAACTTTCCCATTCTTTTTATTTCAGTGGAAACTTACCCAGCTCAGAAGCAAGGATTTGGGCTGGAGTCTATAGCATGGAAAACACGATCAATTGCAACCAGAAATGCTTTGTACGAACCCAAGAACAACAACTCTCTGCAGTCAAAAGCTCCTGGTGACACTTACGCTCTGTAGTAATGCAGAGTGCTCTGGCAGGTCCACATTTTGCACACCGGCTCTGTGGGATGTTTGTCCACATGAAAGCAGCTGGGGTAACGCCAGCAGAGCTGTGAGCACCTCCGCAAGCCTCCTGCCTTCTGACTGCTGGGCTGTCCTGTCTGCACCTTGTGCTGCCAGGGTGCAGCTGACCACAGCATGGCCTCACGTGCCTGGAGGTGTGTTACCCCGACAGCCTGATTCAAGCATGGGATGTCCTGCCTGATTTGGAGGACATGTTCTGGCTGGACAAGGAGCTGCTTGCTTTGACAACCTGTGTCACCCAGAGAAAGGACCAGGGCCCCTCCGGTGGAGTGAACACCCCCAGTAACACAGGGAAGATCTCTTCTCTCCAGCGAAGCAGAGCATTTAGCACACGCAGCTTCCAGCTAGACCCCACAGCCTGGGAGGCTCTCCAGGGATTGCCCAGCCCTGATCTTGGCAGAAGCCAACACAGCCTAGTTAGAGCCCCTTCCAGCTGGCTCCGAGCCCGGGGGCACCATCTGCCAGCGGACATGTTGCAGCGTGCCACGACTTGGCCACTTCACTGTCCCTGCACCATGGAGGCATCCTGGGAGCTACTGGTGTTTGTTCAATGCCCACCAGCAGGAAATCCCTGTGCCAGGGGGAATCCCCCCAACTTGCAGGCCCCAGCATCTTCGGCTCCCTTTGTGTCTCCCAGGCAGCAGAGGGGGCAGGGAATGAGTTTGAATACATCAGGGAGGCAGCTACAACCTGCCAGGCATCCCCTACACACCATGGCAGCCACTGCTCTGTGCCAGTTTGGGCATTTAATTGTGTTTAGGAGAGAGTCCCTGTGGGCTACGTGCAGTAAAAATGTTCTCTGGCCCTAAGGGCAAGTGGCATGGCATGGCTCACCTTTGAAGAGAGGAACTCTCTATATCCAAACTGTCTGCAGTAAAAAGTCCCCTGGCTACGCTTTCCCCTGGACCACGCCAGGGTGCTGTTGGAGTGGACACAGGCCAAAATATCTGGAAATTTTGTTAGTTACAACATGTGTACAATTGCAAGCCAGTGCTTGAGCCCTTTAGTTTATTAATATAGATATGCCCTGGATTTGACCTTCAGATCAAGGAAGTTTATTGATCATTATTCTTCCAGACCCTCTTTGTTTATTCTTCAGTCTTTCTGGGATAACAGGCTACTGCATTCAGCAGCTTGGCATACTTAGAAACTTCCCCGCTCCAGATCAGGACAGATTTCCTGCCAGAAAGGGCTATGGCACTGCAGAGCAATCTCTTACAGGGGAAATGTTGAGACAGTCTGGTCCTTGTGCGCTGGAGACTGAGTCTTGCATTGGCCAGGGAATGGCCAGCAAACCCTGAACTTGGGAATGTTTTCTGCCTTGGCTCCCGTCATAGTGGGAGAGCAAGAGAGGGATGAAGGAGAGGGCTGTGCCCTGCCACTGCAGGGGAAGCCACCCCATCTTTTGCTCTTAGGCTGTTCTCAAATATTTTTGTCCAGTTCTTTCTCTTGTTTTTGTTGCCATAACGTTGCAAAGCAAAACCTGCTAATGCTGGTTGTTCCCTCCGCACACGGGACATGGCCACTCAGCTGCTCAACAAGTTTCCTCCTTTTCCTAGGCTCCCTTTCTCAGAGAGCAGGAGCTGCACCATGTACCATTATCTGGTACATTCAGGGCAGGAGGATGTCTCCTCTCTGATACTAATGACTTTGCCCGTGGTTTCCCAGCCTGTTTGGAAGGAAAAAATAGTTGTTGGACAACATCCATCATTATTTAGATTGGCGGTAGGAAACCAAGCTGGGCTAATTTGATAACTTTTCAAAGTACAGACTCCTCAGACCAGTGTTTCTTTTGGACATGTACATTCAAGTAGCATTTAATTTATGTCTTTAATATAAAAACACCCTAATACTCTTTATTAAATGTTGCCAGTTCAGTCTGAACTCTGATATGCTTTGAAGGTGCTTGGGATCATATCCTGTAGCCAGGAGAAGCTGGAGCATTTCTAGTCATTAACCAGGAATGAGTCTGAAAGGGGCTTTGGGGCTCAGAAATGTGGAGGCGTTGGAGTAACCTTTCTACTCAAGGTTTGAATCCCTTCTTAGACAACAGCTATTGCAGGGAGAAAGTCCAAACTCCTCGAACGCGCTGGGCAGAGCAGGTCAGTAAGAGATGATGTCTGGTCTGAGAGGGTCGTAGGACCTGCTGCAAAATCAGTGGAGTCAACACGTTTTGAGTGAGGTCTCAGATGATTCTGTTCTGCAATAAACATAGAGGAACAGCAGTAATTGTAGACCATGGTGTTCATTTTGATCACTACGATGGTATTATAACTGATTCCCAGTCCACTAACACACCCTGTTTCCTTTGCTTGCTTAGCAGCTCTTATGAACCAAACATGCTGTTGAAAGGGAGTTGCAGATAATGTGGTTCCCCTGAGCCTTTCAAACATGTTATAAAACCAGTGGAGCCAAAATAATCATCATTATTAGTAAGCAGACTTGGAGCCTGAGTCTGAATCTGCCGTGAGTATAAACAACCTGTGTTCGTGCGTATCCTGCCTGCCTTTGGTGACTAACATTTCACTGTGAGATTAGGGGTTGAAGGCTCCGAGATAGTAATTTCAGCCGTGTGCCTCTTAGTGCTATAAAGCCCATAGAATATCAGAAAATTTATTGCTGTGACTTAGTTGCAAACTCCCTGGAGTGGACAAGGGTTGCAGACCTCATGATAAATAGCACGCGCTAATATTTAGCAAATGATAATGCAGACCACCGAAAAGTATGGAGAGAGGAAAATACATTCCCAAGGGCTGATAACTAATGTAAAGAGCCAAGAAATAGTTTAGAGTGGGAGGGAATTTCCCCAGCTTCCCTCCTCCATGGATAAGTCACTGCCTTACTGATGCGCTGCACAGGGCCCAGCATTGATCCCTCCAGCACCAAAGTTACTCCTGGCAATAGTTCAGAACATACAAATTCACAGAGCCCTGCAGGCAGAGCAGAGCTGATGTTTTCCAGCCCCAGCTGGAAGGTGATAGAGCCTATATTCGAAGCAGATGAAACTGCTCGTGGCTAAAGCTCAACTGGTTGTTTACAGGGCTTCTCTGATGCCTCTGTGCCATCTGCTCTATGCACAGGGCAGATATTTCTTAAGACCATTTCCCTATCACCACTTCCCAGCTAGTCCCTTTCCAGAGAGCTAAAAAATTCCCCATCTTCTTGCATCCAAACAGTGAGGGCATATCCCCACTAGAAATCTCCCTGTGCCTGGGATATGCCCTCCTGGAAGAATCACGTTCCCTGACCGTAAACAGAAATGTGCCATCGGAGAGGATGAGGCACATGTAACATGATGTCAGATGGTGGTGGGTGAGCCCTACTTGAATCAGGATCACTTGGTGAGGTATTAAACATGCGTGTGTACAGAGAGCACTGTTCTGGTGAGCGCGGTGCCAAATTACATCAGTCCTTGAGGCAGGAGGGTTTGTACAGCTGGTAGGTGGTTGCAGTAAGCCGGGGGCTGGGGTGTCCCACAGCCTCTTTTCCTTTTTGTGGCCTTAAACAGAGGCAGCTGGAAGGTGGGTGATGCCGACCCGCTGTGTCTGCTGCTCACTGGTTGGCATGGGGAAGGGGCCAGGCATGGTGAATTCCTGGTGAATGAGTAGAAGGGGATGAGAGGGAGGAACGAGAGGGGCAAGTCACAGCCTTGAGACACAATGGGTCAGCAGTGGATGGGGCTGCTTCCCCTTGATGCCCCCAGGAATTCTGCACCTATTTCTTCACTGTATTCTGACCTGTGTTAGAGGTTGGTCTTTTTGCCTAAAATATTGTATGCAGAAAATCTGTTTATTCATCTCCAACCCTGGCCCAGTGCAAGACAAGCTCGTAGTGTGCTGTGGGTCATTACAGGGTGATGCAAGCCTTTGCAGAGCTGTCTGTGCTACAGTGATGGAAAAGGCCCACCTCATGCACCACCACTGTGCTTAATGCACAGCTGAAATGAGGAGAGCTCAGAGGCAGAGGGCAGCAATTGCCTAGTGACTTTAAGTGTTACTTTGGGGTAGGAGGTGGAAAATGATGCAGGTAAACAACTGATCATGAAGGGTAAGGCTTTGCTTGCAATGGAATTTAATTCAGATATTTTTCCATCAGTTGTGAGAAATACAGCCTGTCGGTGATCAGAGGTACAGTCATGACACTTCTGAAAGACAAGGATTAGAACTGCAGCCTGTGTCCAGTGTTAGGTGTTTGTGCTTGGCCTCATAAGGTGAGAATTAAAGTTTCCTGTGTGATTATGTGGAAACTGCAGTAAAACATACATAAAACCAAATTGTAGGTCATGCGTTTCAGATGCTGGAAAGGGAGAAATGTTGAATAGCCTGTGGCAAAATCCGATGTATGTACGTGTGACTGAAAAAGATCAGAAGAAGGCATAAGCATCTGATTTAGAATACTTGTACTGCAGAGGCAGATTCGTAGCATATGTTGAGAGCTTATAGGGAACAGACCATGCAGTATGTGATACCACACGCAGAGAGAGCTAGCACACTGGAAACTTCATTCTCCTGGGAAAAAGATCATGGAGAAACATTTATTTTTAAGAGGCACCCTCATGTTTTATTTATTCGTGCTTTCTGTCATGATATTTGATAGCATTGCATTTCATCAATTGGAGACACACTGCTTGGGAAGGCAGGCTTGGAGAGTACCTGTGCTCTGCTCAAACACATTTCCCTGTGGTTGCATACCATACTAGTCCCATTATTTGACCATTGTGCATCCTGAGAGCAAATTGTGCGTAGTTAGGTTTAGCTAATGAAGTATATCCTGAGAGAGATGCACTGGAGGAAGATGTCATAGATTAATAGACCCAAGGAGCAGGTCAGCGATATGCTTACAAGTAGTAAGTCCAACCCTTCCTCCTGAGTTTAAAAATAAATTAACATGAAAACTGTACACTTTCAAACCCCTGTGTGCTCAAATCAGAGCAGCAGTGCCATAAATAAACCTGCTCCTCGGCCTTGTTCCTTCCACATAACACAAGGGAGCTCACTGTCCTGCCTGTGCCGTCCCTCTGCTCTGCCTGACAGCCCTTTTTGTGAGCAGACTGAAATACTGTGAGTTCAACCTCTGGCTGTGGGCGAGCAGGAGCCTCGCATAGTTGTCTACCCTCTCGCTGGAGTGGAGGTGACTGGTGGAGGCACATCCCTACCAGCCAAGAATCTCTTATCTGTGGTGACACACAGGCCCTTCTGTCAACATCTCCTCCATGCCGGATGAAATATCATTTGGGTGAGGCCAGGGGGAGCAACCTTTCTCCTTCAGCTCCCTTTTCCAGTGACTAGGGGCTGCTTCCAGGGCATTGAACAGGCAGCCAAGGCCTCTTACTGCTCTCTCTGCTGACACTGCCACTCAGCATCCTCCTGCAGCACAGCCTGGAGCAAAGGGGACTCTGCTGGCTACTTTCCAGCCACCAACAGCTGCATGTTCCCCTCCTGAGAAGCAGGTCTGGTCCTAGGGAGATGGTCTGATGCGATGAAACTTAGGGAAAGACCTGAGGCAAAGCTGCAGAACTGGGAGGAAGGGATCATAGCTGGGAGAGGGACAGTGGGAAAGACTATAGGAAGGGAAATGACAGTAACAAAGAAAGAAATGATTGGCAATCGGAGGGAGGTGGGGCTGACGGAGGGGGAATGGAAAAGAACACTCTGAGAGGAGTGGTTTGATCACTTTGTAGGTAATACAGGATACTTGAACCAGGATTTCAAAATTATTTTTTTTTAATTATTCCAGCTCTGATCTGTGAGTTACTGCAAAAGAATTCTTTTATTGTTGTGTGCCTGACTTTCCCCATTTATGAAGCAGGTATAATGGCCATTAGCAACCCTACAGCAGGTGAGGGCATCTTAAGATCTTAGCCTGCAAGTGTTAACACTTGAGCATTATTGATAGACATGTGGAGACAGGCTGTCTCTGTGAATACTTCTGCGAAAATCTTCTTGAGTGTCTTTAAATTTGGCAGCTCCTAGAGCACATACACCAAACCTGAAGCACTTTCACAAGGTCTGACGTTGGTACTTACGCCCTTAACTGTTCTGCCTCCTCGTGACAGGCTTTGCAGTGTCTGGTGATGTAGAGGCTGTGATGAGGGGAGGGAGCAGCAGAGCTCTGAGCACATCCTTAAGGACCAACCAGCAGTAAGATTTGTCTACAGCTCCAAAAGGGCAAGTGATGGAGGTCTCTGCCTGCACCACTGCTGGATACCTGGGCAGACCTGAGTGACCTTAGATTTATTCCCTCTCTGCTTCAGCTCTGTATTTAAAAAAAACAAATATGAGGATACTTCCCAGGAGAGTAATGAAGGTAAGTAAAGAAAGAGTAGGACGTGATGAGGCGTATTGAGACTCCATGGAAGTCCACAGCTGGAAGTTCATTAGAAAGGTGGATGTTTGTCATCTGCCATTCATCATGCCACTCACCTTGCTGCACTCCACCCTCAGTCGGTGATGATTAACATCACTCAGACTTGAAGTGATTTTAACAAATTGCTTGAGATGTGCTGTTTTTCATTTCAATAGGTCTTAGTCAAGACAACAGAGGCAAAAAATTCAGTGTCACAATCCTGATAGCAAAAGAGTCACAGATGCTGATATCAAGAGACTTACCTGGTCCATATTGATCTTTTTTGTCTTGCTTTTCTTGTCTCATCAATCACTGCTGGACTCCATAATTGGGTCTCTCTGAGATCCTCTCTTAGGATCCACAGCCCAAGCCTGAAGCTCCCTAAAGGACTGGTCATTTTGAAGATCTTCACCATATCTTCAGATGTGTTCAGTTCTCTTTTCAGAACCCAAGTAAGTGATGAGGTTTTCAGATATAAGTATTTTAGATATGGTTGTGACCATCAGTCTGCTACTTGTCTACCATCATCTCTGTGCTTGAGCTTTACTTGCATATGTGTACAGTAGATATGTTGACCGGTGGGACATAGTAGGGAGCCAGACATGTTCAATAGCTTGGTGTTCAGTTACTTGAAAGTTTCACATCTTCTGAACCAAGGCAGTGTTTGGCCTTTATTTTTCTCCCTACTTTGCTGTCCCAGAACTGCCCTGGCCAGTTATTACATTTATGCCAGTTTGAGTCACAGGGCAGCTGGAACAAGCTGTTCTCTTCATCAGTCTTTGGAGAAGTCTGTCTGCTTTAAAGGGTAGGGCCCCTTGTAGAGGACACTTAATTTTCTTCAATTTATGTCATTTTCCTGCTCAGATGTTTGGCTTTTTTTGGGGTGTGTGTGTGTGTCTCTAAACCTCAGGAACTCTGTTGAAACAGCTATTTCATTTCTGCTGATGGAAATTCACATTTATGTTTAGTGGAATAACAAAAAGAAACCAAGAGCTCTTTCTTCACGACCTTGATCCTCCCCTTTAATCACAAAAAGCTGATGATTCAGATATTAAACTGATCCAGAATCCTGTATTACTGGGGTGACCCCCATTTTATGTGGTGGAAAAAAGAGGTCTGATCTCTGCAAAGAGTTGCTCTAGGCACTAAGTTTTTCACGTGCCAATATACCTTACTGCTGTTCCTGTGGGTTAGCTGACTTCCACCAAGTTGGGAAACATCCATAAACAGGGCTGTGAGTGGAAGTGACATATTTACCTCGCCTTGTCTCCTTTCATCCCATTTTAGACCTCAAACTGTCTAACAGCATTAGGAAGACCCACAGAATGAGAACTTAAGTCAGTACTGCTGGATTTACCGAATCTCTGTGCTATCTCTTGACACTAACATTAACTGAATACATTGGGAATGGGGCAGAATACAACCTCTGTGAGATGAGTTTCAGGGATATGGGAAACAGGAAAATCTTAGAAATGAAACTTAGGAAACCAGATCTGCCTGCTATGTTTTTATTGCAATTAGTCAAGGAGCTGGCTTACATAGTTGTCTCTGAAAAACAGAAGAATCAAACAAGAACCAGAGGACAGAGGAAACTATGTTGTATTGATCTTTGCGAATAAGCAGCAATTAAAAGAGCTAGTAACTATCCAATAACTTTGGCTTCCATCTCTAGTAAAACGGTCTAAATAAGGAAAGAAGCAGAATTTGCTGTGCCATGCATTCACATGGAGCCATGTATATGTTAGCTAACCCTCAGGATAGTTGCCAAAACAGAATGTAAATGATGGAAAAAGAAAGGGGTGAATTTTGTCATAACTGAATAATGGAGAAAATACTAAACAAAGTAAATCTGTAAGCAGTTAAAACAAACCTCATCTCTGGTAAAAACTCATCATTGAGTTTTCTGTGTGACTCAGAGCACACTTTAGTTATTAATTCAATTCCTTTCGTGGCACGTAGGAAGTAATGCAGACCCTTTACACAACTTAACTTTACCATTGAAAAGGACCATGAGTGACACACACGTAGATTTTTAAGAAGCAAATCCAGACATAACTTAATCACTTAGTTTGATCCAACTGCAGACCAAGTAGATGAAAAGAATGTGGTCATTTAATCTGTGTAAATAAGATGTCTGTTCATGTACTGAGGCAATTAATGTATTGTTTCATGAAGACTGAGCTGAAAAATTAATTTAGATTGATTGGCGATGAAGATTATAAAACAGACTGAAAACAGGCTGGAGGGACCAGAAACACATAGTGATGAATAAATGCCAACACTTGGTGGGAGATACCTCAGGGGAGCAGTAGGGAACAATGTTAAACTGTTTTTGCTTAAGATTCTTATTAATGATTTGGAAGGAGGGTTGGCTATGATGTAAGCTCAGTGCTGGGATGGTGCTCATCTTGGGAGAGATCATGCTTTTCAAAGCACTTATACTAACAACTTTTGATCTGGGAAATTCTGGATAAAGCAGAATCACAGAAAACAGTGCCAAGAAGTTCAGTCTGGGGCCCCTACCTGGAGTCCTAATGAATGCACCTGTCTGTAGATGCTTCACTTTGAAATCCAGGTCCATGAGATCTACTGTTTAGAGCAAACCAAAGTTCTTTTGGTTTCCACTATGATTCAGCCTCTCCCACTTATTTATCTAATGTTTGTCCAACTTTGTCCACACTGGAGTCTCCATACCAGAGCTTCCTGGCTGACCCCATAAACATGCTGTTTCATTGTACTGGTATTTGAACATCTATTGTGATTCTAGCAAGTATCTTGATACTATTAAACATTTCAGACAGAGGGCTGGTGAAGCAATAGGAAGTTGTAGGGTGTCTGTTTCCTTACTGAATTTACTGTTCCCCAGTGTGTTTCCAGAGGCCTGGGATTTACTCAGTGAAAGTTGCACTTCAAGACTGTCCTTTGGGGACTATCATCATTGATTTGAGAATGGAGATTCAGTCCCCTGGGTCATCTGTCACCTCTTGGCTTTGCTTGTGGGTGTTCAGCAGTCCTGCTGAGGAGAAAAGGGCATGGTGCTGGCTGGGAAAAGGGATGGGGCAATGCAGCTTGCCTTGCTGCACACATCTGGGCAAAAGAAGCTGGACAGGTAACCCCATCCCACATCTGGAAAGAGGGGCAGGGAGAGAGCGAAATGCAGAGCGATTTTGCTGTCATTTCGCAGTGCGTTTGTTGGCACTGTCCGTCACTAGTTGTAAGGCTCAGTAGAAGTTATTCATCCATTAGGTATTGCCGTGCTGCCCCAGGAGTGCTACATCACCCTGAGTGTCTCCTGCAAGGCTCAGGAAGAAATACGGTGGGATTGTCAGTGCTGGATTCAGTTTGCAGGCCACCAGTTTGTCAAGGCTGGTTTATATTCTGTGTTGCAAACTCCCTGGCACAGAGAATGTCTTAATGGGTTTCATTTACACAATGGGGTTGCTTCTTTGTGATGTTAAGGAAACATGCACAGAGCTTAGACTCTGAATAGCAGGACTAAGGTTAGGAGGCAAATTAAAGCATGAGTGACAAAAGGGACAAGATACAGCCAAAAAAGCAGGTGAGGATGGAGAGAGAGAGCAAGGTTAACCACAGGAGCACACTTATTTCAGCCCCTGCAAGAATCTCGGTTTTCTCTGTGGAGTCTTCTGGTTGGGTAGAGATACCATAAAATATGGCAGTCTGAGGGTCACAAATGCCAAATTTCCTTCTTCTCCTTCTCCAGGAGGGAACATTCATCACCTACTCTTATGCCTAATTGAATATTGGTTTGGGACTTGAGTAGGAGGAATGACTAAGAAGTAAGAATTAATTGCTTGATTCATTCTCTGATCGTTCTTTACAAGTATTAGAAAAGGTGTTATTATCTATTACTGCTGAAAGATCATTATTTTAATTGTCCTTTGATGAGAACAGAAAACAAGGGAATTAGTTACTCATTAGTGGTCCATTAGTAGTGTGTTAAAGAAAAAAGCAGAATCCCATGAAGCTTTTCCTAAAGATGACATTTATTAGGTTGTAAAATAGCCTCCCACAGAAGCATTTGAGGCCCTGTCACTTAACTGATAGGTTACTGAGACCTGGAGGCCATAAGACCTCCCTCAATTAATTGCTGTTTGAACTGGAGTGAAACTTTAAAGTTGTTGGTTTGAAGATTCTCAGTGACTGTAAGTATCCCACAACCCTTGCAAAATTATCAGAGAAACTGGATTTGTTTCTGTTCTGAATGTCTAGATTTAACTTCTAGCTGTTGACCATTGCTAGATCTTTTACTCTTAAGGCTGAAGAAACCTCATTAGCTAATTTTTATTCTCTCTTTAAATACTTATAGTCTGTGATCAAGAAACCTCTCAGCCTTTTCTTTGTAGAATTAAAGAGGTAAATCTTCTCATGTCTTCCTCCAGAATGAAGTTTCCCAATTCTTCATTCATTCTTGTGGCTTTTCCCAAACTCTTTCCCATTTCCTAGTATCTGCAGTCTCTGAAATAGGCTCTGAATATCAGCAGCAGTTGCACCAATGCCAGATTGGGATGATGTATAATTTTTTTGCTTCTTCTACTAGATGTGACATCTCTAATACATGCATTACCCTGCTGAAGATGTCAGACTGGTAGTCCATATTAAATCAATTAGATTCTATAACTTGCTAGGGTTTTTCCAGTTTGCTTCTGGCCTCCTTTCTCCTGTCTGAGAAGCAAGATCTCCAGTGTTTAATTTCACATTCAAGGCTTTGCATATGTCTGTACTGAAATTCATACTGTTGGCTTGTGTGCAGTTTACTGGATTGCTTTCTGGATTGCTTTGCTTTGTTGTCCTCTTTATTCCATACCACTTCCCAAAATTTCACAAACTTACTAAGTAATGATTTAACTTTTTCTTCCATGTCAGCAATAAAAATATTAAATGGCAACTGGTAAGCCAGGATCTATATGGGACCAAAAGTTCACTTGCTGAGTGAACATTTGCCATTTACTATTTAATTTGGAAAGGTATCAGTTAGCTGGTCTCCAATTCATCTACACTGTACTATGTTGATTTTAAACCAGTCAAGATTATTACTCAATAATTCAAGTCTGGTGCTTTTCAGAAGCCTATTACATCAACCCTATTACTTTTATCAACCTCATTTGTAGTCTCATCAAAATGTGAGACTGGATTAATTTAACAAGATTCCTTTTCCATTGCACATTGGTGATGGACAGTAATTATTTATTTGTATCACAGCTATTCTGTGCTTTTGCCTGGGATTGATGTGCAGCAGACAAGCCAATGATGATAGGCCTATTTACCCCCTTTTAATGTATGTGGTGTATGGAGAGCATCAACTTATTTATTACCTTCTAAAATGAACTTCCAGATGTTACAGAAAACTGTTGTGTTGCAGTGAGCTGGGGGCATACATACAAGCAGCTACTGGATTTTGCTAAGGGCTTTTAATTTTTAATATTATTCTAGATGTGTCTGTTGGTTTTTATTACTGTATCTTACTCCCTTCTGAGTAGCAGTTTGCATACAGAATCTCTTGGGTATGTGCTTCTTCAGAAAACAGGCAGGAGGAATCTTTGGGAAGATCACCTGACCTGGCCTGAACTGAATTATTTTATTTTCTATTCTATTCCTGCACTCATCAGACAAGCATTTGAACATCTTCCAGTAGTGCATTAAGCAAAATGATTATACATCTTTCAACTATTGTTTTCACAACCTCCCCTCTGGGGAGGAGTGTTTGAAGTGCAGCATATTATTTCAATAGGATTTTAAGGCAGTTTGATTTTTGTGAAATGTGTATCCTCTTATGTATTTTAGAATCATAGAATCATTTAGGTTGGAAAAGACCTTTAAGATCATCGAGTCCAACCGTTAACCT